>NW_026019974.1:585326-869939 GCF_900185275.1 Solanum verrucosum
AATGGGTTCGGCGATTCGCATATCTTCATTTCTTCGTTCTTTTAGCTTATTTTGCTCCTTTTTATTGGATAGTGTCCATGCTTTCCCTCAAACTTTAAATAGCTAAAACTTAAAGATTTTCATCAGATATCGAGATAAAACATGCATTTGAGGACAATGAATTCAACAAAATATAGCCCTAAATGAGTCCAAATCGTGGACTCATCAACACCCCTAACTTAAAATTTTGCTTGTCCTCAAGCAAACTGAAGTTCAGCTGTTCAAAAAGGGTGTCTTGAGCAGTGCTACACGAGTCAATCATGAATGCACACAACAAGACTAAATTTACTTATTCAAAGATCAATTGTGTACTCAAAGATTCAAGTAGTGACTTACCAATATCAAAGAATCTCATGCTCACAATACTTGCCTCAAATGCAAGTTCAAGCTCAACTAAAGTGTTCGACTGCCCTTACAGAAATAATGATTCCATATTCGGACATAATGGTTTACTCATTTAAAGTTCTGGAATAAATTTCAACGCTCACTCTCACAAAGACGAAAACAATGTATGCTTTCACCTATAGGTTTGCCCGTATTTTCCAATCGACATTTGTTTCAGCGTACTCAAGATCAAAAAGGTTTTTTTAAGACTTGTAATGGGGCTGAGTGCAAATGTATGGTCATTTAGGCTAAGTGGTTTTCATCCTCATGAGATGTGGTATTCACAACACTATCATTCCTTCTTTCATCATTTTTGGTAGTGCTCTTAAGTCATCCCATTATTCATTACCCATGGATTGTTAGGAATCCCCGTTTCTTTGGTACATTATTCCACAATTTTCTTTTTCATTCTTTTTCTTTTCTTTTTCTTCTCTCTTTTTCTTCTCTCTTTTTCTTTTATATGTGGAGGGGTTCCCTTTTTCTCAACGCCACAAGTTAAGGGAGACTTTTCTTGCACTTCTTGACTCTTCTTTTTCTTTTCACCCCATCCCCAACTTAGGCATTCGGCCTAAGTTGTCTATTCAATTAACCACAACTCAAGAGTATTATAGGTAGTGGATAAAGAAAGGTTTAGTGTTCATTAAGTTTCTTCCCAAAAAAGGTCAGGCTCAAAGGGTGTTCAACAGAGGTTCACACATGCTCACAAGGTATGACACAAAGGGGTATATGTCAAATTGGTTCACACTCTTTAGATCGCCTAAGATCTCATCAAGATCTAGCCTTAATTAGTTGATTGGACCAACACGGCAAATTCTAGGATCTATTATACATGTTTCAAAGTAAGCTCATCACACTAGGCATCGACACAATAGTCAAACAAGACTCCACACTTTCGCTAGTGTGCAACGGTCATTACAAGAGACTCGATTCGATACTAGGCTAGTCAAAATGAGATGCAAAAAGTTCACATATTTTCTATGAAACTTCATTTGGCCTCATCGTAGCCACGCATTCATGTTCATTCGATTGAGAGCATAATTGAAGTCATCGGTATTGATCGGGTCTGAGACTTAAATTTTGCAAAAGAACAACCACATTCATCACACAAGAGGTTGCACAAATTTTTGGACGGTTTAAAATCATTTTGCAATATAAAGTAAAAGGAGCCATAAGCTCAATCATCCACAGAAACAGATAAAACACAATTTTAATGCAGAACAACCTAGATATATACACAAAACGCAACTATCTACACAAAAGGTAGGGCCTCAACCCACCACAATTAAAAAGTATTTGTCCTCAAATGCAACTAAAGGTATCCAAAAGTAAAAATATAATAAGACAAAGAGGGAGGTAAAGAAAGGCCCTGTCTATGCAGTCTCTCTCTGCTGTATATGGGCATCTGTGCCTAGAGTAGCCTCAGACAGAATAGCAATGCCAGATCCACTAGTAGCTGTTGTGGACGTCTCAGTCGGCAATGTCTGGATCACCGGCTGCACACCCGTCTCTAAAAGATCTGGCAAGTCTCTGAATATGCCCTCATCTCTGCCCTCTTGTGTCTCCTCAGCATGTACTGATATCAACTGCTCGTCGTTCTCTACATCTGACGCTGCATGTGTTGTGCCATCCCCCTGCATATCTCCGGTGGTAGCCGAAGGAATCCCTGAGGTCTCAGGAGCATCCTCATCATCTGCATCCCACATTAGTGAAGTGAAGTTTGTTGCCTTCAAATAGTCTACATACTTTCTTAAACTCGCAACCTTGGCTTTTAAAGCCATCACCTCAGATGCTCCCCCGTGTCTGCTCTCACAAGCAATGACTGTCACTATCAAGGCATCAACAAAAGTCTGAAGGGGGTAAGTGCTGCTAGTATGGCCCTGTCGATCATCCCCAGGATGTATCTCTACAATAGGGTGGCAGCCACATCAGCTGAATAGGCAAACTGTCCCATCTTCAGTATCATGGCCTGAGTAATTCTGGCAGGCTGGGAGGATGATGAAGTACCTGGAGCTTGTGAGGAAGAGGAAGAAGGAGTTGGTATACCATAGGGCTGAGAGGCCGGAGTAGGCGAAGGTGCCTCTGCTGGTAGTGAGTGAACATTGACCTCTTGAGAACTATCTGCTGGATTTGTTCTCTTCCTGTCAACCTCCTCTCGTGTGAACTCAGCTTCTATACGTCGAATATCGGTGGAAGAAGACGGGGTGACCTCAACATCCCTCATAGTGTCACGAGGTACTCCAGCTAGCCAACACAATTCAGTGACCAGAACTGGAAATGGCAGAGACGTCAGCTTCTGTTTGTCTCTCATGGCCATCTCCTGTGAAATCAGTTTCCCATATCGATCTGCCTCTTGACCATGATAGAACAGAGGAAAGCCGTCTTAGGTTGAAGCAGAATAGATTTGTTCTGGGATGGCACTATGGTGATGCTGATGAAGCCAAACTAGAACCTGGAGGCGATGTTCATGTCCCTCTTCTCAATGGGAGCTCCTGCATCCATCCACCTTGGGGTGGTGTCAGAAATCATCGTAGCCAACCAACCCTTCAAATCATCCAGCGACTAAACAATCGACAACCCCATGTAAGGGAGTGTAGAGTGCAGCGGTCTATCTAATATAGCATTAATATGCTCGTTGTGACACTCCACCTCCTTGCCTCTGACCATGATCGATTTCACTGGTCGAAACTTACTTGCCTTCTTCTTGTTTTTAGGCACTAACTCCCCATAAGCTGTGTAGAATTCCCTAACCCAAGATGGAATATAAGGGCTTTGGGTCCTTGTGAACTGTTCAATCCCATGGTATTGGAGCGTGTCAAGCACATCAGGATGCTTGCCTTCTAGAATTTCCAAGGTTAGTAATTTCTCCTCTATTATGGTCCGTAAACCATCACCTTTCAATATGTTTAATAGACTCGGTGGAGAAACTATAGGGAGTGTAGGGTGACTTGAGGTGCCTAAGCTGGTACTGATTCAATAGTAGGTGGGATAGCAGCTGAGGAAGCTCCGGTGGGGGTAGGTTGAGATCTAGCCTGGTGTCTACTACTGCGGCAAATCAAAAGCTCCTCATCTTCCAGTTCAGAAAAATCTGGCTCAATAGCTGCCCCTTTCTTAGAGATATGCTTCTTTCGTTTGCCTTTATCTCCCAATGGGAGATCTTGCTTTCTTTTCTGTGAAAGACATGATCCGCCTTCATTTATCGTAATGCCCTTTGCCTTTTTCTGAGGTGGCTCGGTTATATTGGTGCGTACCATATCTACAAAAAGATTAAGGTGAAATTCAAATGCAAGCACATAAAAGTTATTGCAGACAGACTCGCGATCCAGTCGGCGAGTCGCTGAACCTCTTTGGCGAGCTAAGTCGAGGTCACCGAAGGGATTGGCTCAACAATAAAGATAAGTTAACGATAGGGAGGTCTTTTTGGCAAATCTCCGACTACTTTCGATGAGCAAGCTTTGTCCGCCGAATGTTACGGTGCACAGGGGTTCCAGGGATGCAGATAATGTGCGATAACGAGTAGTTTCGGTGAGTCGCCAAGTGTTTTCAGTGACCCATGGCTTCTCGCTTAAAGTTACAGACTCAAACATCTAATTTGACATGATATTAAGGGCGATATGAAGACATTGGGCAAACCGCCGAAGGATTCAGCGAGCTCGAACCAGCTCGCCAAATGGCCTAACGTGCCCATTTTCGATCCACCTTCATGAATTTTGCTTTTGGTAGTCGTAGTTTACTAACTTTTTTTTTAGTTTTTTTTCCTTTGAATTTGTTGATATAGGTAGGTACCCTAAGCATGGCTGGGAGAAATGGTGACAACTCGGCTGAGATGAGCCAAGTAGTCGAGAGGGACTTCGAGTTAACTGCACTGGTAACTCAGCTGAACGAGTTGTCCACCAAATTATCAGAGGTGGAAAACCAGTGCAGGAGTCAAAGGAGGTTCATACCTCCTCACGAGAGGAAACAATCTAGAGACATGGAGAACAATCGCATCGAAGACACATTCCAAATCATTCTCCAAAAGATCACCGAACAAGATCAAATGTTCGAAGAGATGAATGAGAATATTGAAGTGTTGAATCAAATGGTTGGCTCTCACTCTAGATCGATCCAGTTGATCAGAACACTCTTGAATTATGTGGTGCCTCCTCTTCGCTCAAATGAACTATTGGGGTTACCTAGTAACACTAGGGACAACCCCACCAATAGAATATGATTGGGGACTCGCGTCATGCCACGACGTAAAATAAGGTACTTCTTGAGAGGTAACCCAAGGTTTTATCGCTTTACATTAGTATGTTAGAATAATGGTGTGTTAATTTTGTAGGTTAAAACAAGTAATTTGTTGAAAAGTGCAAGTTGGTGAACTGAACGTCGTCGAATAGACGCGAACTGGGCGGTTTATATTGGCCAAAAGTCCTAGAATTTGAACTTATTCACTTTCCCTCGCTTTTAAATTTCACATTCTTACACCAAGATAGCAATTCCAATATTCTTGCTTTCTATTAGTATTCTAGTTGTTGATTGGTGCTCGGAGGAAGGATTTCTTTGCTGCCTAGCATATCAATAATATTTCAATCGACATTAAAGGTTTGTCCTAAAACCATAAGTTTATTGTTGAAAATTTTGAACTCTTTTGCAATAATAGTATCGTATTGATGTGTGCTGGGCCTCTCTGCTAGGATTAGAATGTTTACATGTCTATTTCAATTTGAAAATCTTGTCCATAGTGTTTTGATCATCAAATACCCGTATTTATTGTGACTGTAATTGAATGAAATCTCATTGGGTTGTGCTTGCATGATTGTTTTGATTTTTGGGTGAAGTCGTAATAGCCCGTGATTGTGCTAAATGATGAAAATTGCTTAAAGATAGAGCGGGTAACACCAATCTTAAGAGAGTATATCATCAAATGGCCAAATTAGGAAACTTTGGGAGAAATCTGAATATCCCAGGGCAATGGGTAGTGCGGGTCTTATTTGAATTTCGGTAGTGCATGCTTTGATTTTGCTTTCGGGGTTTGTGGGATTGAATTCGAGAAGGTGAATTGAAAATGGGCACGTTGGGCCATTTGGCAAGCTGGGTCGAGCTCGCCGAATCGTTCGGCGGTTCGCCTAATGTCTCCATCTCACCCTAAATATCATGTCAAATTGGATGTTTGAGTCTGTAACTTTCGGCGATAAACCATGGGTCGCCGAAAGCACTCAGTGACTCGCTGAAAGTATTTTTGATTGCCCTCTGTATGGTATTCTGACCCCTTAATGCACTATAACTTTCGGTGGACAAACCCATGCTCATCGAGAGTAGTCGGCGATTCGCCGAAAGGACCTTCCCATTGCTGACTTGCTATAATTTGGAGCCAATCCTTTCGGCGAGCCCGAGTTAGCTCGCCAAAGAGGTTCGACGACTCACCGATCCACTTGGTTAGTCTTCCTACAGTAGATTACTTGTGTTTCTATTTTATTTTTTACCCTAACTCTTCCTAATCTTTTACAGATATGGTACGTACAAATCAAAACATGCCACCCAAGGAAGCAACAAACGACATTAATATAAATGAAGGGGGTTCAAATCCTCCAAAGAGAGGAAGAGAAGAACTCCCACCGGGAGACAAAGGAAAAAGGAAGAAACATATAGCACAGAAAAGAGTAGCTATTAAGGCCAAAATTGAGTGGTCTGAGCCTGAAGATGATCAACCCTTAATTCACCGACAGAATAGGCTCCAATATAGACCTCAACCCACATCTGCTAGGGTTTCATCAGCTGCAACTCCTCCACCAACAGATTCAATGCCAGCTCAGGCACCTCCAGTCATCCCTGCACTCCATATAGTTCCTCCACTGAGGTTGTTAAACAGTTGAAAGGTGATGGTTTACGGACCATCATAGAGGAGAAGTTACTATCTATGGAGGGTCTGGAAGGCAAGCATCCTGATGTGCTTGAAACTCTCTGATACAATGGATTCGAGCAGTTCACATGACCCCGAGGCCCTTACATTCCTTCTTGGGTAAGAGAGTTTTACACTGGTTATGGGGAGTTTGTGCCTAAGAACAAGAAGAAGGCAAGTGAGTTGCAACCGGTGAAGTCGGTCATGGTCATAGGCAAGGAGGTGGAGTGTCACAACGAGCATATTAATATTGTATTAGGTAGACCACTGCACTCTGCACTCCCTTACAAGGGGTTGTCTATTGTTTCGTCCCTATTTATTTGAAGGGTTGGTTAGCTCCGCTGATTTCTAACACCACCCCGAGGTAGATTGATGCAGGAATTCCCATTGAGAAGAGGGACTTGAACATCTCCTCCAAGTTCTGGTTTGGCTTCATCAGCAGCACCATAATGCTATCCCAGAACGAGTCCATTTTGCGCCATGCTAAGGCGGCTTGCCTCAGTTCTATCATGGCCAGGAAGAGGATCGACCTATGACTGCTAATTTCGTAGGAGATGGCCATGAGAACCAAGCAGAAACTTACCTCTCTACCATTCCTGGTTTTGATCACTAAGTTATGTCGGCGTGCCGGAGTACCCCGGGATCTTACGAATGATATAGAGGTCATTCCTTCATCTTCCACGGACATCTGGCGTATTGAGGCCGAGTTCACATGAGAGGGGGTTAACAGGAAGAGTGCAGCTCCGACAGATATCTCTCTGGAAGTTGATGTTGACTCGTTACCAGCAGAAGCACCTTCGCCTACTCCGGCCTTTGAGCCTTCAGGTACATTTTCACCCTCTTCTTCTTCACAGGTACTAGCTTTTTCTTCCTCCTCCTCTTGACCAGCAAATATTACTCCGGCAATGATCCTGAAGATAAGACACTTGGCCCAGCCAGCAGATATACGGGCTATCCGACTGGAGAGGTCCATTCTGGAGATGATCGACAGGGTAATACTGGCATCACTTACCCCCTTCAGACTTCTGTTGATGGCTTGACATCAAGAGTCATTGCTTGTGAAAGCAGACAGGGGAGGCCTGTGAGGTGATGGCTTTAAAAGCTGAGGTTGCGAGTTTAAGGAAGGATGTAGACTATTTGAAGGCTACAGACCTCACTTCACTGATGCAGGATGTAGATGATGCGGATGCTCCTGAGACCACGGGGATTCCTTCAGCTACCACCGGAGAAGTGTTGGGGGATGGCACAACACATGCAGAGTCAGATGCAGAGATCGATGAGGAGTTGATATCAGTACATGCTGAGGAGACACATGAGAGAAGAGATGAGGGCATATTCAGAGACTTGCTAGATCTCATAGAGACAGTTGTGTAGTCGGTGATCCAGACATTGCCGACTGAGACGTCCATAACAGCTCCTAGTTGATCTAGCATTGCTATTTCGTTTGAGGCTACTCCGGGCACTGATGCCCATATACAGACTGCTACACCAACCATCGAGACCCCGACAAAGAGAGAGACTGCATAGACAAGACCTTTCTTTACCTCCCTCTCTGTCTTATTATATTTTTACTTTTGGATACTTTTAGTTGTATTTGAGGACAAATACTTTTTAATTGTGGTGGGGTGAGGTCCCACCTTTTGTGTTGATAGTTGTGTTTTATGTATATATCTGGGTTGTTCTACTTTAAAATTGTGTTTTATCTGTTTCTGTGGATGATTGAGCTTATGGCTCCTTTTATTTTATATTGCAAAATAATTTTAACCCGTCCAAAATTTTTGCCACCTCTTGTGTGATGAATGTGGTTGTTCTTTTGCAAAATTTAAGTCTCGGTACCGATCAATATTGATGACTTCAATAGTGCTCTTAATCGAACAAACATGAATGCACGACTATGATGAGGCCAAATGAAGTTGCATAGATAATATGTGAACTCTTTGCATCTTATTTTGACTAGCTTAGTATCGAATCGAGTCTCTTGTAATGACCGTTGCATACTAGCATAAGTGTGGAGTATTGTTTGACTATAGAGTCGATGCCTAGTGTGATTAGCTTACTTTGAAACATGCATGATAGATCCTAGAATTTTCCCCGTTGATCCGATCGAATAAGTAAGGCTAGCTCTTGATGTGATCTTAGGCGATTTAAAGAGTGTGAACAAATTTGACATATACCTCTTTTTGGCCTACCTTGTGAGCATGTGTGAACCTCTGTTTAGCACCCCTTGAGCCTGACCTTTCTTTGGAAGAAACTTGTTGAACACTAAACCTTTATTTATCCACTACCTATAATCCTCTTGAGTTGTGGTTAATTGAATAGCCAACTTAGGTCAAAAGCCTATGTTGGGGTTGTGGTGAAAAGAAAAGGGAAAGTCAAGAAATGCAAGAAAAGTCTCCCTTAACTTGTGGTGTTGGCAAAAAGGGAACATCTCCATATAAAAAAAAAAGAGAAGAAGAGAAAAAGAAAAAGCAGATAAAAAGAATAAACAAGAAAATTATGGAATAAAGTACCAAAGAAATGGGGATTCCAAACAATCCATGTGAAGTGAATAATGGGATGACTTAAGAGCACTGACAAAAATGATGAAGGAAAAAGAAGGGGAGTGTTGTGAATACCACATCTTATGAGGATGAAAGCCACTAAGCTTAAATGACCATACCTTTGCACTCTGCCCCATTACAAGCCTTAAAAATACCTTTTGGATTTTGAGTAAGCTGAAACAAATGTCGATTGGAAAATACGGGCCAACGTATGGGTGAAAACATGAATTCTTTTCATCTTTGTGAGAGTGAGCATTGAAATTGATTCCGGATCTTTAAATGAGTAAACCATTATGTGTGAATGTGGAATCATTCTTTCTGTGAGGGCAGTTGAACACTTTAGTTGAGCTTGAACTTGCATTTGAGGCAGGTATTGTGAGCATGAGATTCTTTGATATTCGTGAGTCACTACTTGAATCTTTGAGTGCACATTTGATCTTTGAATAGGTAAATTGAGTCTGGTTGTGTGCAATAATGATCATGTCTTGTGTAGCACTGTTCAAGACACCGTTTTTGAACGGATGGACTTGAGTTTGCTTGAGGACAAGCAAACGTTTAAGTTGGGGGTGTTGATGAGTCCACGATTTGGACTCATTTAGGGCTATATTTTGATGAAATTAGTGTCCTTAAATGCATGTTTTATCTCAATATCTGATGAAAACCTATAAGTTTCAGGTATTTGAAGTTTGAGGGAAAGCATGGACACTATCGAGAAAAAGGAGCAAAAGAATGTAAAAGAACAAAGAAATAAAGATTTGCACATCGCCGAATGATTTGGCTATTAGCCAATAGATCATATATTTGCCTTTTGTTCTAGTGTGTTGAGCCCTGAAGGAAATGAGTATATCTGCGGTGAAAAGGAGTAGTCGGCATATCGCCGAAGCAACTCCGCGAAGCAATGCTACATCGCCCAATGATCCATGACACAAAGATGCTGAAGGCAACTGAGGAAAGGCGACGAAGTCGACTAAAGGGCGGATCGCCTAGTGTATCGGCGATCTCGACCAACGATGCCGAAAGATCCTTCGGAGCACATTTTCTAAAAACTGTAAATACTAGTTCAGTTTTTATTCTTAGGAGAGAATTTAACCTTATTTTATCTAGTGAATTTTTAAATTATTATGTTTTTGACAGAGTTTTGGAGATATTCTCTTTAAGTTTTGGAGAGGGTTTTTGAAGAACTTGGAGCTTTCAAAGGGTTTCAAATTCAAGGAATTGGACTTGGGTCGCTTGGATGTTTCACTTTTGGCTTATTTTAAGACTTAATCTTGCATTCCCATTGATGGAAACTTATATTGGTATACGTCTTTATCTCTTTTACATGCGTAGCGAAAACCCCAATTCTTGGGGCGTGATTTTCTGAATATGGGTTAGATTAGTTGTTGGGTCCTGCTTGCTGATAGTCTATTCCAAGTTTAATTGTGATTTCGTTTAGTGGTTGTGGGTTAATTTAATGAATTTGTAGTTGCAAATACAAGTTCATTTATGTGTTTTCGGCTTGCTCGAGAGAGAGAGGTGGTAAAACTAAGACCACTAAATTAATGGCTAGTGTGAGTGGGTCGACATGAGGTTCAACTCAAGAGAGTGAACCCTAGTCCCATGCCCACACACTCAGCTCGAGAGAGTGAGTGGGTTAAGGCGGAGGATGTTCTTCATGCTGTAAGTGGGTGTCCGAGAGGAACGCTTTGAAATGGGGTAAGTTGCTCGAGAGAGAGCTTATCCCCCTTAAAGTCTAGCCTAGTCACACATACTAAATGAATTTACTATCAAAAGCATGTACCCAATGATTTAGTCTATCCCGTATTCCTATCACATCCCAAGAATCCCGTCTCCATACTTGTATTTTTCCTTATTTTCACTATTTTAGTTGTTTCTTGATTACAAACCCCCATTTGATACTTGACACTTCCATCACCCTTTTTAATTTGTTATGTTTTCATTCACTAAAGTCTTTAGCTACGATTAGCTTTACCACTGTCACACTTACCCACTAATTCTCATGCCCACTCCCTTGGGACTCGACCCTAACCCTTGGTTGGGTTACTAAACTATTGTAAGATCGTAGATACTTGCATCGGAAGTTGTGTCAAACATCACTCGCCGTAAGGATTGGCTCAAAAATCTTAGAATATTTTGGCATGTCGGCGGTTGAAGGGCCTTTCGGCGAATCGCCGACAATATTCAGCGAGCAAGGATTAGCCCACCGAAAGTTACTGTGTATTTTAGGAACAGGGGCACAAACAAAGGGCAACTAAGGAAGACCTTCGGTGAGTTGTCGAATTCATTCAGAGACCTTAGGCTTTTCACCGAAAGTTACAGAACAAAACTTTAAATTAAACATGAAATTAAAGGCGAGATGGGGATTTTGGTGAACCACCAAATGGTTCGACGAGGTCGACCCAACTCACCAAACGACCCAATGTGTCTACTTTCAACCCATATTCCTGATGAGTCCACAAATTAGACTCATTTAAGGCTATATTTTGATAGAATTAATGTCCTCAAATGCATATTTTGTTTTAATATCTGATGAAAACCCTTAAGTTTCAGGTATTTACTATTTGAGGGAAAACATGGACACTACTTAGCAAAAAGGAACAAAGGCAGCTAAATGAACAAAAAAATAAAGATCTGAGAATCGCCAAACCCATTCGGCGAGTCGCCAAAAGGTCTTATCCTCGCCTTTTATTCCAGTGTGCTGAGCCTTGAAGGAAAGGATCAAATCGACGGTGAAAAGCAGCAGTCGGCGTGTCGCCGAGCAATTCCGCAAAGCAGTACTACGTCTCCTAATGATCCAAATCAAGACGATGCTAAAGGCTAAAACAAGGTGGCGATGAACTATACTAAAGAACGGATCGCCGAGTTGATCGACGATCCCAACTAACTGCGTCGAGTAATCCGCTGCAACACAAATTTTCAAAAACTATAAATACTCGTTTAGAGTTGTGGCTTAGTATCCAATTTTTAGCTTTGAACAATACTTTTCAGACTTTGCTTCTAATTTTGAGTTCTAAGTTTGAGAGGGCTTTGAAGAACTTGAAGACTCAAAGGGTTTCAACTCCAAGATTTTAGACTTGGGTCTCAGAGATTCTTCACTCTTGGCTTGTTTTGAGACTTAAATCTTCTTACCCATTTGAATGCAAACTCATATTAGTATAAATTTCTATCTCTTATACATGTCTAACTAAAAACTCCAATTGTTGGGGGGTGATTTTGTGAATATGGGTTACGTTAATTGTTTGGTCTTGCTTAATGATAGTTTAATCATTGTTTAAATGTGATTTTGTTTAGTAGTTATGTTGGAACTTAATGAAATTGTAGTTGCAAATACGATTTCACCTTTGATTTTTGACTTGTTCGAGAGAATGGTCGTAAAACTAAGACTACTAAATTGATGGCCAGTGGGATTGGGTTGACATGAGGTTCAGCTCGAGAGAGTGAACCCTAGTCCTTCTCCCACACACTCAGCTCAAGAGTGTGAGTGGGATAAGGCGGAGGTTGTGCTTAATGCGGCAACTCGGTGTTCGAGAGAAATCGGGTTGATTCAGGGTAAGTTGCTTGAGAGAGAATTTACCCCCACTATAGTCTAGCCTAGTCACAAATATTCAATGAATTTATTATTTAGAGCATGTACCCAATGATCTAGTTTAACCCATATTCCTATCACATCCCAAGAATCCCATCTCCTTGATTAGTACTCTTTGTATTTTCTATGTTTTTGCTTACTTGTTAGAAACCCCCATTGTTAATTGACACTCTTGTGTCACCCTTCAGATTTAATATGTTTGTATTCAATAAATTTTTTAGTTAGGAATAATTAGAACTTAATTTTATTTTACTATTAACTCTCAATACATCTCCCTATGGGAATGATCTCAACCCTTGGTTGGATTACTTTACTATTGTACGATCGTAGACACTTGCATTGGAAGTTGTGTCTTAATTACACAAACATCGTGAATGGAGGGACCGTAATCCAAATTGGAAGGATGGGGAGAAGGATAGATATGTGCCTCCCCATGAGCACTAAAAGTCGAAGGACTCGTAAGGTGGTAGGTCTGAGGATATGCTCTCACGTATCCTCAACAAAGTTGAAGGGTCAGACAAAATGTTGTAAGGCATGAAAGAAGATGTGTCTACCATTAGCCAAACTGTCACCTCCCATTCAGTTTCGATCAAGCATTTAGAGACCCAAATGGGTCATATTTCGCCTCACCTCAATCCCAGATAGCAAGGGGGTTTGCCTAGTGAAACTATGGCTAACCCCAAGAATGAGATTTGAAGGTGGACTTGCGTCGTGCCACGACGTTATCTAAGGCGCTGTTTGGGAGGCAACGCAAAACCCTTTTATTGCTTTATGTTGGTTTTAGAAATAATGGTGTGTTAATTGTGCAGGATGAAGTGTGGAAAGAATTTTGAAAGAAAGAGATTGGCGAGTCGCCAAAGTATTAGGCGACTCGACTCACACCGTCGTTTGATCTAACCCAGTTTGGGTTTAGGGTCTATATAACTCGGTGAGCACGAGAAAGTATTGGCGATTTGCCGACTTGATCAGCAATCTCGATCGTGTTTGCCAATCGGATCCCGCCAGAGTTGGAGGATCTGTAAATCTCTGTTGGATAAATGACCACGCGGCGAGTCGCCGAATGGATTGGAATGTGCGACTAATGTTGCCGAATGGGTAAGAAACTGGATGGTCTTTCAAGCCAAAGTTTTAAGAGTTTGAATTTCCCATTCTTTCCCTCATTTTTAAACTTTACAAATTCACACGTAGCTCATATTCTCAATATTCCTACACTTTTAGCGTATTTTAGTTGTTGATTTGTGCTCGGAACTTGGATTACATTGCTGCCTAGCGATTCAATTCCATTTTAGTCAGCACGAAAGGTTGGTTTCTAAACTCTGAGTTCTTTCTATTGACTTTTTACTCAATGCAAGGATATTACCTTGTTGATGTATGTTGGGCATCTCTGGTAGTTTTAGAATTCTGATTACCTGTTTTGATTCAGTAATCTTGCCCTCGCTAAGTTAAATAGATTGATTCCATAAAGTTATGCCTTAAAGTAGATGAAATTTTGTGGGAGTATGCATGAGTTTCGTTGGGTCTAAGCTTAATTCAAGTTTTGCATGATCTGATCTTGTTTGCAGGAGTTGCAGGGTTGAATCCGAGAAGTTAGGTTGAAAATAGGCACATTGAGCCTTTTGGCAAGCTAGGTCGAGCTCGCCGAACCATTCGGCGGTTTGCTTAATGTGCCCATCTCGCCTATAAATTCATGACTTATTTGAAATAGGAGTCTATAACTTTCGGCGAGACGCTTGAGTTTGCCGAAAGCACTGATGCCTAGACAGATGGAGCAACTGTGTTCTCTACCTCCCTCTCTATCTTTACCTATTTTAACATTTGGATTTTGTTATTTACATTTGAGGACAAATGTTTTTATTTGTGGTGGGGTGAGGCCCACCTTATGTATGACTATTATTGTCTGAAGTTTTGTTGATACATTTGGGTCGTTATGCGTTCAATGTAACTTTATATTACTTTTTGTGGATGTTTGAGCTTGTGGGTCTTTTTGTTTTAATTGAAAAATGATTTTTAACCTTCTGAAAATGTTTAAAATTTTTGCCACCTCTTTTATGAACTATATAATGGCTGTTCTTTAGCAAATTTAAGTCTCGGTTTTAATCAATACCGATGACTTGAATAGTGCTCATAATCGACAAACATGAATGTGCAGCTACAATGAGACCAAATGAATTTTCATAGACAATATATGAACTCTTTACATCTCGTTGTGATTAGCCATGTATCAAATTGATTTTCTTGCAATGAGCATTGAACACTAGCGAAAGTGTAGAGTCTTGTTTGACTTTATTGTCGATGCCTTGTGTGATGAGCTTACTGTAAACCATGCATGATAACACTTAGAATTTGCCCCGTTGGTCCGGTCGACTAAGTAAGGCTATCTCTTGGTATGATCTCATGCAACTTCAAAGAGTGTGAGCCAATTTGACATATACCTTTTTTGTGGCCTACCTTGTAAGTGTGTGCACTTCTCTTGAACACCCCTTGAACCTTACCCTTCTTTGGAAGGAATTTGATGAAAACATGACCTCTCTTAATCCACTACCTATAATCCTCTGGATTTGTGGTTGATTGAATAGTCAACTTAGGCCAAAAGCGTAAGTTGGGGGTGTGGTGAAAGGAAAAGGGAAAGTCAAGAAGTGCAAGGAAAGTCTCCTTTAACCCATGGAGATTAGAAAAATGGAACCCCTCCATACAAAAAAAAAGAGAAAAAGAAAAAGAATGAAAAATAATAGTTGTGGAATAAAGTTGAAAAATGCAAAACAAACGGAGTTCCCAAACAATCCATGGAAAGTGAATAAAATGATGACTTATGTGTACTAAAGAAAATGATGAAGGAAGAGGAAATGAAGTGTTGTGAGTACCACATTTCATGAGAATGAAACACACTGAGCCTAAATGACCATACCTTTGCACTCAACCCCATTACAAACCTTGAAAAGACCTATCTGATCTTGAGTGAGCTAAAGTAAATGTTGATTGGAAAATACGGGCAAACCTATGGGTGAAAGCATGCATTGTGTTCTTTTTTGTGAGAGTGAGCGTTGCATTTGATTCCAAAGCTTTAAATGACTAAACCATTGTGTCTGAGTATGGAATCATTCTTTGTGTGAGGGCATTCGAATACTTTTGTTGAGCTTGACCTTGCATTTGAAGAAAGTATTGCGAGCTTGAGAATATTTGGTAATGGTGTGTCACAACTTGAATCTTAGGGTACACAGTTGATCCTTGCATGAGTAAATTGAGTCTTGTTGTGTACTTTCAAGATCGAGTCTTGTGTAGCACTATTTGAGACGTCCTTTTTGAACTGCTAAAATTCAGTTTTACTTGAGTACAAGAAAAAATTTAAGTTAGGGGTGTTGATGAGTCCACAAATTGGAGTCATTTAGGGTTATATTTTGATAGAATTAGTGTCCTCAAATGCAAATTTTGTCTCAATATCTAATGAAAACCCTTAAGTTTCAAGTATTTGGAGTTTGAGGTAAAGCATGGAGACTACTTAGCAAAAAGGAACAAAGGCAACTGAAAGAACGAAGAAATGAAGATCTGAGAAACGCTAAACCCGTTCGGCGAGTCGCCAAAAGGTCTTATCCTCGCCTTTTGTTCCAGTGTGTTGAGCCCTGAAGGAATGGATCAAATCGGCGGTGAAAAGGAGCAGTCGGCGTGTCACCGAGCAGTTTCGTGAAGCAGTACTATGTCGCCTAATGATCCAAATCACGACGATACTGAAGGCTAACACAAGACGGCGATGAACTATACCAAAGGTCAAATCGTCTAGTTGATCAGCGATCCCAACTAACTGCGCCGAGTGATCCGCTGCAGCACAAATTTTTCAAACACTATAAATACTCGTTGACAGCTGTAGCTTAGTATCATATTTTTACCTTTGAACAATACTTTTCAGATTTTACTTCTATTTTTGAGTTCTAAGTTTGAGAGGGTTTTGAAGAACTTGAAGACTCAAAGGGTTTCAACTCCAAGATTTTGGACTTGGGTCTTAGATATTCTTCACTCTTGGCTTGTTTTGAGACTTAAATCTTCATACCCATATGAATGTAAACTCATATTGGTATAAATTTCTATCAATTATACTTGTCTAGCTAAAAACCTCAATTATTAGTGTGTGATTTTCTGAATATGGGTTAAGTTAATTGTTAGGTATTGCTTACTGATAGTTTAATCATTTGTTTAAATGTGATTTCATTTAGTATTTGTGTTCGAACTTATTGAAATTGTAGTTACAAATACTATTTCACCTTTGTGTTTCCGGCTTGCTCGAGAGATAGGTCGTAAAACTAAGACTACTAAATTGATGGCCAGTGGGATTGGGTCGACATGAGGTTCAGCTCGAGAGATTGAACCCTAGTCCTTTTCCCACACACTCAACTCGAGAGAGCGACTGGGGTAAGGCGGAGGTTGTGCTTAATGCGGCAACTCGGTGTTTGAGAGAAACCGGGTTGATTCAGGGTAAGTTGCTTGAGAGAGAATTTACCCCCACTATAGTCTAGCCTAGTCACAAATATTCAACAAATTTATTATTAAAAGAATGTACCCAATAATCTAGTTTAACCCGTATTCCTATCACATCCCAAGAATCCCATCTCCTTGATTAGTACTCTTTGTATTTTCTATGTTTTTGCTTACTTGTTAGAAACCCCCATCGTTAATTGACACTCTTGTGTCACCCCTCAGATTTAATATGTTTGTATTCGATAAATTTTTTAGCTATGACTAATTAGAACTTAATTTTATTTTTCTATTAATTCTCAGAACCACTTCCTGTGGGAACGATCCCAACCCTTGGTTGGGTTACTTTACTATTATACGATCGTAGACACTTGCATTGGAAGTTGTGTCTTGATTACGCAAACATCACTTCCCAAATTTGACCCCGTAACCGCCAAAACCAAAATCAAAACATGCACCCATCAAATTAAATTCAGACCCATTATTCCCATGCCCCCAGGATACTAAGACTTCTCCCGCCTTTGTCAAATTTGGCCATTTGACGACTTTTTCCCTTAAGAATGTCATCAACCGCTCCATCATTGGGAAAAATACATCGTTTGGAACAAATACGGGCTACTTAGACCTCACCCAACAAGACTCTACAACATGCAAGCACAACCCCACAATTTTAACCAATTTTAAGGCACAAAAACACAGGAATTCAACAATAAATGCATTATGGGCAAAATTATCAAATTAAAATAGGCACACGAGTATGCAAGCACAAAATTAAACATCAGAGAGGTCCATCACACATTATTAAGATAAAATTCAATTGCATAAGAGTACAGATTGTTAAAAATAGGATTCGAGGTTTAGAAAACCAACCTTAGATGCCTAATAATCAAGATTTAAAATGCTAGGCGGCAAAGTAATCAAACTCTGAACACAAATCCGACGACTAAAATGACATAGAAATGCAAAATTATAGAGTACTAAAGTGCGGGTGTGAGTTTGGGAAGCTCAAAAGTGAGGGAAAATGAAAGAGTTGGAAGTTTAAACCTTTGGCCTTTAAAACCCGTCTAGTTCTTGCCCATTCGGCTACATTAGTTTTGCTCACCAACCCACTCGGCGATACACCGAATGGGCACTTACATTGTCGAATTTTACAGGACCTCCAGTTAATGTGGGGGTCCAAACGACGGACTAGACCGTGATCGCCGACCTAGTCGGCAATTCGCCAATTTCCTCCTGGTCTTGCCAAGTTTTACAGTCTCCACTTTTGAAAATGTCTTGAGTCCAATGGCGGTCTAGGTCGTGATCGCCGACCTCTTCGGCGATTCGCTGACTGGGTTTTTAGCTCGCCAACCCGCACTTTTCAAACACTTTCCACACTTCAACCTGCATAGTCAACACACCATTATTTCTAAAACAAACATAAAGCGATAAAACACTTGGGTTTCCTCCCAAAAAGCGCCTTATTTAACGTCGTTTCATGATTTCCCCACTCAATTGTGATTTGTGGGGTAGAGACGAGACAACACATGACCGATTTGGGCCTCCAGCAGCTGAACAAATATGGATTGGGAAGCAGTCATCTCATTCAACAGTGAGACATTCTCTTCTACCTCCTTCAACACTTTGTCGTGCTCTTCGACTTTGTGAAGAATGAGAAAGAGTATCTATTCTATTTTTCAACCCTCATACACCTTGGGCTTTATACACTCGTGAGGGGGAATGTACCGGTCTTTCTTTTTGTCCGGTGCTTCCAATTCCATGATCTTTTTGGCCACTAGATCCAGTAGAATTATCAGTGTGGCCAAGATCTGGTTCTTCTCAGTATGCTTGTTAGTCTTGGCCATGTGATCAAGGAGTTGGGCTGCTATTGTATAGGGTAGTCGTGAGAGACCACCCGGAGTCATTTGGTCAACCACTCTTCTGTTTTCCAGACCAAAACCTCTATAGAAGCAGTCCAATAACATGTTATCTGAGATTCCATGTGTTGGGCATTGTAGTATAAATAATTTAAATCTCAGCCACAGCTCATCAATTGACTCACCCTCTATTTGCCTGAAACTTAGGATCTTATTCCTAAGAATCATCATTCTAAAAGGAGAGAGGTCCATTCTTTCACCATTGCTACAAGACATGCTCCTTTATGCTGCTCTAAACAAGCAACACAAAAACCAAAACTAAAACTAAGCAGGTTCAACTATGACTAATAAGAACAAAATTTAACTTAACTAAAGAATCTTTAACCAACCCCATTCCCCAGCAGCGACGCCATTTTGATTTCACATATCAGGACACTTCTTCCAATTCTAAGTGCCAACGATCGTTGGTCAGTAATATATCCCAACTAAGTGAGTTGGGGTCGAATCCCACAAGGAGTGGTACATGCTTATGATTCAAGAGCCAGGTACAAATATGTTCAAGTCAATCATAGGTAAATATACATACGAATAAAAGCATATTTCAAGTGTAGGGTGACACAAGTGTCAAATAATAGGGAGTTTTGGATTTTAATTATCAACTACAACAACAACAAATAATACGAATAAGCAGTAAAGAGATGGGTTCTTGGGTTGTGATTGGATTATAGGCTAAAATAGACAAATGGGTAATTGCAACTAATAGTAAATAGATGTAAATCAGTGAATAAACTAAACTTTAGTGGGGATAAAATTTCTCCCAAACAACTTGCCCAGAATCAAATTGGTTTCTCTCAAACACCAATAAGCAGCAATAAAGAACAACCTACACTTTAGTCCATTCACTCTCTCAATATGAATGTGTGGAAAAGGGTGTAGGGTTCACTCTCTCAAGCTGAAGACATGACAACCCAATTCCCATAGACCATCAAATCAGTAACCTTGGTTTTAAAACCTCTCTCTCGAGCAAGTCAAAAACATGAAAGTAGAGTTGCATTTGCAATTACAATCCTTTAAATTAAACCACAATTACTAATTTAAATCACTTTTAAACAACATTTATACTATCAATTAACAATACCTAGTAGCTAAATCAACACATACTCACATCCCAAGAAGTGGGGTTTTAGCTAGACATCATAAAAAGTTAGAAATTGTTACCAAATTGTTTTTCCATCAACTGGGTAAGATTAATTTCATCTTTACAAAGGTCAAGGTTGAAGAATCTCAATGATCCACTTCCAATTTCTCAAAAATGGAAATCTTCAATTTTTCAAAGCTAAGGAAAATATTTTTGTCTCCAAACTCAGAGATCTAAAACTAATTGATAATTAAAATTCTATACTATGAAAACTGCTCCCTAAACTAAGAATTTTAAAGAGTATTTATAGTCTCCAAAAATGTGTTGTGAAGGACCATTCGGTGCAATAAGTCAGGATAGCCGATCCACTCGGTGATCCACCCTTTGTTCAATTCCATCGCCTTTTTGCTTTGGCCTTCAGCATTTTCAAGTTCTAAAACTTTGGGCGATCTAGTATTGCATTGCGGAACCGTTCGCCGACACAACGACTGCTCCTTTCTATCGCCGACTTGATTTTCTCATTTAGGGCTTGGCACACTCAAACTTTAGGCGAGATCATGGCCATTCGGCGAATCTTCCAATGGGTTAGGCGATCATCATGCCTTATTTACTTCGTTCTTTCAGATGCCTTGTTCCTTTTTGCTCATTAGTGTCCATGATTTGTTCCTTAATCCAAATACCTTAAAATCAATGATTTATATCAGTTATTGGCATCAAATGTTCATTTGAGGACACTAAATCTATTAAAATAAATCTCTAAATGAGTCCAAATCATGGACTCATCAGAAATGCACATCATCTTGCCAATACAAGCTAGGTTTCATTAGGATAGCTCGTAATATTTGATTCAATTAGGTGAGAAGAACTTTCAACCTTAGAATCCTTAGTATGTGAGAATGCCTTTCACATCATGCTTTTTTGTGTATATGAGATAATCCTTTCAATAACACATCATCATAATCATTGATACTTTACTCTCAATGCATCCTTAAAACATTTGCATAGATTTCATAAGAACATGTATAATTCCTTATTTTATCTTTCAAGGTTCAAAACCACTTTCAATCATCAACATTTAGAAAACATGGGTTAGATATTGATTTCATCATAAATTCATGTAATGATATCAATACATGTTTGATTTCATAAACTCTTGCTTTATAATAAAAATTCCACATCATATGATCATAACTTGAAAACATGGGGATTTTAGGGGTTTGATGAGTCCACAATTTGGACTAATTAAGGGCTTCATTTTAATAGATGTAGTGTCCTCAAATGCATATTTTGTGCCAATAACTTATGTAAATCCTTGATTTTCAGGTATTTGGATTGAGGAACAAAGCATGGACACTAATGAGTAAAAAGGAACAAGGCAACTAAAAGAACGAATAAAAGAAAGCCCGAGGATCACCTAACCCATTGGGCGAGTCGCCGAATGACCATTGTCTCACCTAATGTTCTAGTGTGCCGGGCCCTGAAGGAGAAAATCAAGTCGGCGATAGAAAGGAGTAGACACCAAACAGTTCCGCAATGCAATGCCATATCGCACAAAGTACAAAACCTGAAGTTGTTGAAGGCTAAGGCAAAAAGACGATGGAATTGACCAAAGAGCGGATTGCCAAGTGGATCGGCGATCCTGACTTATTTGCATAATGGTCCTTTGCAACACATTTTTGGTGGCTATAAATACATATTTTAAATTCTTAGTTTAGTATCTAGCATTCAAAAGTTTTCATTATTATTCATTTTTCTAATTTGAGGGCTGAGAACTGAGTTTAGAGACAATTTTTCCTTAGCTTTGAAGATTTCCATTCAAAGAAATTGGACGTGGGTGTTGAAGATTCTTCATCTTAGACATTTTTAAATGCTATATCAATCTTACCCAGTTGATGGAAACACAATTTGGTAATGATTTTAACCTTTTTATGATGTCTAGCTAAAACCCTAAGTCTTGGGGTGTGATTATGTTATTATGGGTTGATTTAGTTGCTGGGTATTATTAATTGATAGTGTAAATTCTGTTTAAAAGTGATTTCATTAAGTAATTGTGGCTTAATTGAAATGGTTGTAGTTGTAAATGCAACTATACCGTCGTGTTTTTGGCTTACTCGAGAGAGAGGTTTTAAAACCTATTGGGTTGTCATGGGTTTAACTCGAGAGAGTGAACCGTAAACTATTTTCAAAATATTCAGCTCGAGAGACTGAATGGACTAAAGCGTAAGCTATTCTTAATTGCTGCTTATTGGTGTTCGAGAGAAACCAATTTGATTCGGGATAAATTGTTCGAGAGAAAGTTTATCCCCACTAAACTCTAGCTTATTCACTAATTTACAACTATTCACTATTAATTGCAATTACCCAATTGTCTACCTTATCCCATAATCGAATCATATCACAAGAACCTATCTCTATCTTTGTTACTTTTGTGTTATTTTCTGTTGTAGCTGATAGTTGAAATCAAATCCCCCTAATATTTGACTCTTGTGTCACCCCTAACTTGAACCATGATTTTATTCGTAAATGTTTTTAGCTGTGATTGACATGAGCATATTCATGCTTTCTTATTGATTCTCAAATACGTAGCACTCCCTTGGGACTCGACTCCAACTCCAACTCCTTTAGTTGGTTTATATTACTACTTAACAATCGTTGATGCTTAGTATAGGATGAAGTGTCTTTGATAAACGTTAAACTATATCAACATGGCTCTGCTGCCGGGAAGTGGTGTTACTTGAGAATTTTTAGTTAAGTTGGATTTTGTTCTTGTTAATTATAGTTGAACTTACTTAATTTTTAGTTTTTGTTTGTGTGTTGCTGTTTTGAGCAGAGACTTGGAACATATTTGGTAGCAAAAGTAACCTAATGGATTACCCTACTTCATGATTGATGATGTTTAGATATAACATCCTAAATTTCAAGCAAGTAGAGGGTGAGTCCATGTATGAGTTGTGGCAATGGTTTAAAATCCTTGCAGCAGTGCCCAACTTATGAGATTCCGGATAAACCACTTCTCTAATGTTTCTACCAGGGTCTTTGCCCCGAAAATAAAATAATGGCTGACAAACTCTCTTCGGGCTTCTTGACGTGACATTCCTATGAAACTGCATCCCAACTCTTTGATTGTGTGGCGAAAATCAACAGGGATATTAAGAAGGACCAACCCTTTACCACATTGTTGGGTCAGCTGGATATCATTGCCCAAAAGGTCAAGGACTTAAAGGTACTGTCCAAAAAGAAGGACAAGTACATCCCCCCTCATGAGCATCAAAATATGAAGAAATAAGAGGGTGAGAAAATTGAAGAGGTCCTCTTACTCATTCTACACAAAGTCGAATAACACGACAGAGTTTTGGAGGAGATAAGAGAGAATGTCTTGATGTTGAACCAAATGACGACCTCTCATTCTATGCTCATTCAACTACTGGCGTCCCAAATGGACTAGGTGCTATCTTCTCTCTACCCAGAGCCAAAAAAAGGGTGGCCTTATTAAAATGAGGCAAACCTCACTAATGGAACTTAAGTGGGGAGTTGTGTCGTGCCATGACGTTAACTAAGGCACCTCTTGGGAGGCAACCCAAATGCTTATCACTTTATTTTTTCTTTAAGAAATAATGGTGTGTTGTTTGTGTAGGTCGAGGTGGGAAAGTTGTTGAAAAGTGCAGGTTGCCGAGCTAAAGGTCTAGTTGGCGCATCGTCGAAGAGGTCGACAAGCCCGACCTAGACCACCGTTGGACTCAAGACAATTTTAAATTGGAGTCTTCAAAACTCGGCGAGCCCAGGAGCAACTTGGCGAATCACCGACTAGGTCAGCGATCGCGATCTTGTCCGCCGTTTGGAGCCCCACATTAACTGAAGGTCTTGTAAAACTCAACGAGGTAAGTGATAACTCGGCGTATCACCGAGTGGGTCAACGAGCATGTATAATAACGCAGAATGTGCGAGAACTGAATGGTTTTTAAAGGCCAAAGGTTTAAACTTTCAAGCTCTTTCACTTTCCTTCACTTTCAATCTTCCTAAACTCACACCCGCACATTAGTTTCTATATTTTTGCATTTTTAGAATGTTTTAGTCATTGATTGGTACTCGGAGTGGTATTACTTTGCCACCTAGCATTTCAATCATTTTAGTCAGCATTTAAGGTTGGTTTTACGAACCTTGATTTTATTTTTAGAATTTTGTACTCATTTGCAATGACCTTATCTTAGTGATCTGTGCTATGGCTCTGTGAGAGTGTTAATTTGTTTGAAAGCCTATATTAATTTGATAATCTTGCCCATAATGTTTATATTGCTGAAATCCCGTAATTTTATGCCTTAAAATTGGTTAGAATTTGTGGGGTTGTGCTTGCATGTTGTTGGGTCAAGTCGGGTGAAGTCTAAGTAACATGTAGTTGTGTCAAATAACATAATTTACCCAATGATAGAGCGGGTGACGTCATTCTTAATGGCAAAAGTCATCAAATGGCCAAATCTGGCAAAACCGAGAAAAGTCTTATTATCCCAGAGTAATGGGTGTTATGGGTCTTGCTATAATTTTATTAGTGCATGCTTTGATTTTTGTTTCGGTGGTTGTGGGGTTGAATTCAAGAAGTTGGGTTGAAAGTAGGCACGTTGGGTAATTTGGTGAGCTGGGTTGAGCTCGCCGAATCACTCCGCGTTTCGCTGAAGTTTCCCACCTCGCCTTTATTTCATGCTACACTTGATGTTGGACTCTGTAAATTTCGGCGAGAAGCTTGACGTCGCCGAAGGCATTCGACGACTCGCCAAAAGTCTTCTTGATTGCCCTTTGTCTGCACCCTTTATCCTTAAATTGCACTGTAACTTTCGGCGGGCTAATTCTTCCTCGCCGAATGCTATCGGTGATTCACCAAAAGACTTTCC
This sequence comes from Solanum verrucosum, assembly GCF_900185275.1. Taxonomy (NCBI): domain Eukaryota; kingdom Viridiplantae; phylum Streptophyta; class Magnoliopsida; order Solanales; family Solanaceae; genus Solanum; species Solanum verrucosum. Next base: position 610,098 of record NW_026019974.1, read on the forward strand.
CATCGCCGACATGTCAAATTTTTCTGAGAATTTTAAGACAATTCTTTCGGCAAGCCCGATTTAGCTCACCAAAGTGATTCAGCGACTCGCTGACAGGTTCAGTGAGTCTATCTGCAATTATTTTTCCGTGCTTTTGATTGAAATATTTCTAACTTCTACCCGATGTTTTGCAAACATGGCTAGACCAAAGGTTGCAGCTAGTAACATGCAACCCCCAAAGGAAGCTAAGGGGATTACTCTCAATGAGGATGCAACTGCATCCAGGGGCAACACTACCAAACTTCCCACAACTGGTGGGAAAGGCAAAGGCAAAGGCAAGGCACCTACGTCACCGAAAGCCAGCTCCGATAGTGACAACATCTATGCCACTCACCTCACCACTTCTGAGAGTGAGGGTGAGCACTAAGAGCCTCACACTGTAGCTTCTGATGATTAATGATCCATCTAGGATCCGGACTCCTCAGCCCACCATTTCTTCTCCTCCAGTTCCAAGCATAGGCAGTGGTGCTTGCACCACCAGTTCAGGGTCTTCCCCCCAAGTCTATGAACAAATTAAAGATTGTGGGGCTGAGGACAGTCATTGAGGAAAAACGTGTGTCCACAGATAGGGTGATTGATAGGTACCCCGATATTATGAGTTATTTGAAGTCTCATAAGTTCCAGCTCTTCACAAAGCCCCGTGACCCGTATATTCAAAGCTACGTTAGGGGGTTCTATAGTGCGTACTATGCCTTGATACCACAAAGAAAGAAGCGGGCAGCAACATTTAAAACAATTCACTATGTAGTTGTTTGGGGATAGAGGGTGCAGTTCGATTTTCGTGCCATTAATGCTTTCCTAGAGTGTACTACGAGACTTGAAGATGATTGTCTACATATGATCAAGACAAAGATGTTGGACAACATGAAGAAGTAGTTAGCTCCATTGATATCTGATGGCACTCCGAAGTGGTTGGAGGCAGGGGTTCAAATAGAAAAGAAAGACTTAAATGTAGCAGCGAGGTATTGGTTTGGCTTCATCAGCAGCACAATCATGCCCTACCAAAACGAGTCTATTGTTATGAATCAACCCCAGCCCTACAGGAAGTTTGGCTACTGGGCCAAAAAGGTTGATTTGGGATCCAGGCCCAATTAGTGACTAATTTAAAAGGAAGAGAAGTTACAAAGAGGTTTATGCGTATTGTGAAGAAACTGTCTCTTTCTCTCATCTTCTTTTTAGAGTCTAACTTCTCATCCCGATTCTTATCTCTGTCTTTAGTTACTTGTTATTTCATTACTTCTCTTTGTAATTCAAGTGTTGATATTATAATTTGGTTATCAATTAATATAATGTTTATGTATCTGTATTGGGAAATTGGGTTTGTTTCATTGGTGCTTTCATCCAGAGATCTTCAATGGAGGACAAAAAATTGAGAACTCGTTATGATTTGATTAACTCCTAGGAGGATTCGTGGTCAAAGGAGACGTCTGAAAATCATTCAATACTAAAGGAGTTGGTTGGAAAAGTTGCAACTATTAGGCCCCAGAACAAACTCTCGATGAATGAGAACAGAGGTCCGTCTCCAGCACCACCGATGTTTCGTGATAAGCATGCATCCATAAAATTTGGACAGTTCTATGGTGATAATCCAGAGGCATGGATTTTCCAGGCTGAACACTATTTTGAATTTTATGAAATCGCAAAGAAGTGCAGGTTATCTTTCGCCTCATTATATCTCGATGGGGAAGCTTTGGAGTGGTATCGATGGATTTTTCAAAACAAGCAATTGGCAGATTGGAAACACTTTACTGCGAAGGTAATGATTCAATTTCGTAAACAACATCTTGAATCCCAAAGATGTCAGTTGCTCAATAGTGGGCAGTTAACCTCTATGATTGACTACCAAAGTCATTTTGAGGATGACTCATTGGGATATGGTGACTTTAATGTACTTACGTCGGATATTGCATATGTTTCTCCGCAATGGAGCGATATAACCAACTTACCTTTGCTACTATGTTGTGACAAGCAATTTGAAGCCCACAACAAAACCAATGTGCCCATGGTGTTTGCTGACTTATCTGAAAGATCTAAAGACACAAGTTCCATTGATATATCCTGCAAGCTTAGTCAACTTGAAGTTGAGGATCCACACAAAGTGTGTAAGTTGACAATGCGATATACTACTGAGTAATATTTTTCTATTGATCTAACATATTATGTCTCTCCTACTGCTGAGGAAACTGATTGTGATAATGAAGCTAAAAGTGAAGACAAGAATGATGAAGAGGAAATTGCTACCATTAGAGATGAAAAAAATTACCCTCAACATGAACTCGAGCTTGCTCAATTCTGGAAGAAAATGTTTCCAATTCCTTCAACTTGCAGTTACCCCATGATTATAACTAGAGGGATAACCAGTAGAGTCTTAATTTTGAATCTCTTTCCACCTTATCAATTTGGATTAGATTTTCCTTTTGATCCTAGCTCTAGTTTACTTATAATGTACAATTTGGTTCGTATGCGTGGTCACTGGGATAACATACAAAATATTCTGTTTGTTTGCTCCCGAGAGTTTACTGACGCTCAAGCACGTTCAGATTTGACTACGTCTTTGGTCGGTGAGTGTAAAATAAAGAAGGGAATATAACTGAACATTGTTGCTGCTTTAAACGAGGACAACTCAAATCCTATAGACAATCTCGAGGTCCCTTCTGAGATGTTTGAACTTCCATTCGATGTGGAGCATGAAAATTTGGAGCACATGGATACCTACCCTTCAGTTGGTTGTTTGGAACCTCTGCCCATCCCTACCGAAATTGTTGTTGGAGACGATTTTGCAACAGAAATCATAGATGGAGTAACTACATATTTAAAATGTGGGGAACATCACATGTTCGATGGATTTCCTCAAAAGAAAGGACTGATTTACTTTCATGTGGAACTCCTACATATCCAATAGGATCCATCTTTGGTCGATTTTGGGGGTCTAGCACTGTGTGAGAGCATGAAAAATGGCTTACCCACTTGTTATTGGTTTGACACTGGGAAACATGTTTGTCATTCCATTCCTTTCTTAATCAGGCATAATATATGTGATTATCATTTATCGGCAATGGATTTTGATAAGAATGGTTATTGTCTAACTATTGTGGCTCAAGGTGGTGATGTCCTAATTTTTTTTCATTATGTACTCAAGTTGTTATAGCAGCGGGGATGGCTCATACACAACTTTGGATGGGGCTGCTCAAAATGGGTTGCTTGACATGTTGGCATGCCACATCGTAGCTATTGAATCATACAATTAAAAGGTGGACCAACTATCCAACGCAATGTCGAATGAAGCTTCCAAGGTATTCAATGCTATGTCCACTTCGTTACTGGTTAGGGTGCTTGTTGAAACACCCAAAGAAGTGCGAACTATCCAGCAATTCCTCTTTAAAGAAGGAGCATATTTTCTAAATTCTTTTGGTGGTCGCGGATCTTTATTGCCAGCTGCACACTCCACACACGCTCTACCAATGAGTGTGAATCTGGTCATGGTTAAGTTTTGTGGAACGGTGATGGTTAATTGTATATGGGATCCAGGAATTAGTTCCCAAACTATGCACCGAAATGGTATTATGGAGACCACCGATGCATATCTATTACTCAGATTTATTGAGGAACATATTTATAATAGTCGTCCCCACAATGATAGCCAATATCAATCATATATCTGCGCAGCTATTTTTCTATCTATCAGTGAGCGTAGAGCAATAGTTGTGATATTATATGATCAGGACAATATTAAACTTCAATGGTCAATAAGTAGCCAATGAAATTTTAGAAAGATGGCTTTCAATATGTCTACTGTAGGTGCAAAAACTTCATCGCCAACAGTGAGTCATGAATTAGTTTTATTTGAGACTAATTCCTTGTTTCAAATAGTGCTTAAAAGCACAATGTCATTGAAGGAGCTACTTGGTGCATGGGGAGACAACAATTTAATTTTTGTAGAGCTAATGGAGCAACAAAATGTGCCAACAGACCAGTGTGTTTATTGCTGGTGTTTGAAAATGATATATATTTTTTGATCACATATCATTTTGGATTGATATATGTACTTTGAGTCCATCGTGCTTACCATTAAACTTACATGTATTGTGACTTGTAAATGGCTCATGGTTACTCAGCCTATTAAGCTGGTTCAGGAGTACAATGACATCCTATTAATATCTGAGATAATTGTTGAGAAGCGTGTTATTTCCATTGTTGTTACCTTGAACTTTGAGGCCAAGGTTCCTATTGGGGAAATGAGTAATGTTATGAATCAAACCCACCGGGACAGGAACTTTGACGTCACAAAATCAGTTACTAGGCCAAAAAGGTTGATTTGGGATCCAGGTCCAATTAGTGACTAATTTAAAAGGAAGAGAAGTTACAAAGAGGGTTATGCGTATTGTGAAGAAACTGTCTCTTTCTCTCATCTTCTTTCTAAAGTCTAATTTCTCATCCCCATTCTTATCTCTATCTTTAGTTACTTGTTATTTCAGTACTTCTCTTTGTAATTCAAATGTTGTTATTATAATTTGGGTATCAATTAATATAATGTTTATGTATCTGTATTGAGAAATCAAGTTTGTTTCATCTATTCTCCGCCCTCCCAAGGCATCATGTCTAGGCTGCATCATTAATGGGACGAGGCTCAATCTGTTGATGATTATAGCACATGAGATGGTTATGAGGGCCAAACAGCACTATACTTCACTTCTCTTCTTGGTGTTGATCGCTGAGCTATGCAAATGGGCTAGAGTTCCGAGAGATGCAAAGAAGGATGTGGAAGTGATTCCCACATCCTCTACTGATATCTGGAGGATTGAGGTGAAATATTTGAAAGATGAGGTGGAGAAGAAGAAGAAGGCAACCCCGGTGGATGCTTCCCCAGTTGTGGACACAGACTCACTACCTGCAGAGGCAGTTTTGCCTACTCCGTCCCCTGGGCCTTTAGGTACTTCTTGTGATGTACCTTCTGAGATCCCTAGTTCTTCTATTGCTGCACTGCATCCTAGACCTGTTGTTGTTGTTGCTGTCTCTCGGACCCCGCTCACTTAGGTTGCATTACTCCGGATGGGGCAACTTGCCCATTCTTCCCTGACTGATGTTGTGACACCATTGAGCGCTACTATTGATGCCCTTGCGGCTGGGATAGTGGTGTGTGAGCGTGGCATAGGGGATACCGAAGAGGTGACGACTTTAAAGGCCACTATTGTTGTGTTGAGGAGCGATGTGGATCAGCTGAAGTCCACCGACACGTCCATGATTTTTGGGACAGTTGAGATCCCAGATGCACCAGATATGCCTCCGACTACCACCAGAGATGAGATTAGAGTTGATGAGGCAATTGATCCCGAGTTTGAGGCGGAGACGGATGAGGAGATGCTTGAGGTAGCTGAGGAAACTTCATATAAGGGCCTTACTAAGACCGAGGAGGCCATGGTAGATGTAGTTGTGCAATTTTCTTTGGCGGATACACCTTTGGAAAATCCTAGTGCCACTATTGTTCCTTTTGAGGTGACGCCGGGCACTGATGCCCAAGTTCAGATTGATGCACCGGGCATTGATGCCTAGACAGATGGAGTAACTAAGTAGACAGGATCCCTTCTTTACCTCCCTCTCTATCTTACTTTATTTTGACTTTTGGATATTTTTGCTTGCATTTGAGGACAAATGATTTTTATTTGTGGAGGGGTGATGCCCACCTTTTGTGACCTTTTGTTGCACTTTGCTTTTGTGTATATATTGGGTTTTGAGCTATAATTGTGTGTTACACTGTTATTGTGGATGATTAAGCTTTTGGCTCCTTGTTTTTAATTGAAAATGATTTTTGGACCCTTCCAAAAAAATTGTGCCACCTTTTGTTTGTGTTTCAATGTGGTTGTTCTCTTGCAAATTTGAGTATTGGTCTTAATCAATAACGATGATTTGAATAGTGCTCATAATAAAAAAAATAAAAATTTGCAGCTATGATGAGTCCAAATGAAGTTGCATAGACAATATGTGAACTCTTTGCATCTCATTGTGACTTGCGATGTATCGAATTAAGTCTCTTGTGATGAACATTGCACACTAGGAAAAGTGTGGAGTCTTCTTTGAAATTGGTGTCAATGCCTTGTGTGATGAGTTTACTGTGAACCATGTGTGATGACACATAAAATTTTCCCCATTGGTTCGGTTTACCAAGTGATGCAATCTCTTTATATGATCTTAGGTAACTTTGAAGTGTGTGAAACAAGTTGACATTATACCTCTTTTGTGGTCTATCTTGTGAGTGTGTGAACCCCATTTGAACACCCTTTGAGCCTTAGCCTTTTCTTGGAATAAACTTGATGAAATTGTGACCTTTCTTGACCCATTACCCATAATCCTCATGATTTGTGGTTTGTGTGAATAGCCAACTTCGGCCAAAAGCCTTAGTTGGGGGTGTGGTGAAAAGAGAAGGTAAATTAACAAGTGCAAGAAAGTCCCGTTTGACCTATGGGTTTTAGAAAAAAATGGAACCCCTCCATCTAAAAACAGAGAAAAAGAGAAAGAATGAAAACGTTGTTGAGCTTGAACTTGCATTTGAAGCATGTATTGTGAGCTTGAGATTCTTTGATAATGGTGAGTCACAACTTGAATCTTTGAGTGCACAATTTATCTTTGCATGAGTAAGTTGAGTCTTTATGTGTGCATTCATGATTGAGTCTTGTGTAGCACTGTTTGAGGAATCCTTTTTGAACTGCTGAACTTGAGTTTGACTTGAGGACAAACAAATATTTATGTTCGGGGTATTAATTAGTCCAAGATTTGGACTCATTTGGGGCTTTATTTACAACGATTTAGTGTCCTCAAATGCTTACTTTGCGCCAACAATTCATATAAGACCCTTGATCGTTAGATATATGGATTGAGGAACAAAGCATGGACATTAATGAGCAAAAATGAACAAGGCAGCTGAAAGAACGAAGAAAAGAAAGCCTGAGGATCATCTAATCCATGGGCGAGTCCAGTGTGCCGAGCCCTAAGTCAGCGATAGAAAGGAGTAGTTGGCGAGTCACTGAACGGTTTCGTGATTCAGCGCCATATCGCCCAAAGTACAAAACCTGAAGATGGTGAAGGCCAAAGAAAAAAGGCGATGGAATTGACCAAAGGCGGATCATCGAGTTGATCAGCGATCCCGACTTATTGCGCCGAATGGTCCTTCGCAATACATTTTTGGCGAGAATAAATACATTTTTTAAATTCTTAGTTTAGTATCTAGCATTCAATAGTTTTCATTATTATTCAGTTTTCAAGTTTAAGGGCTGAGAACTGAGTTTAGAGTCAATATTCGTTAGCTTTGAAGATTTCCATTTCTAAGAAATTGGAAGTGGGTGTTGAAGATTCTTCATCTTAGACACTATATCAATCTTACACAGTTGATGGAAACATAATTTGGTAACAATTTTTATCTTTTTATGAAGTCTACCTAAAACCCCAATTCTTGGGGTGATTATGGGTTGATTTAGCTGCTGGGTATTGTTAATTGGATAGTGTAAATGTTGTTTAAAAGTGATTTCATTCAATAATTGTGTTAATCTAATGCAACTCTACATTCGTGTTTTCAGCTTGCTCGAGAGAAAGGTTTTAAAACCAAGATTACTGATTTGATGGTCTATGGGTATTGGGTTGTCATGGGTTTAGCTCGAGAGAGTGAACCCTAAACCCTTTTCCACACATTCATCTAGACAGAGTAAATGGACTAAAGCGTAGGTTGTTCTTAATTGATGCTTATTGGTGTTCAAGAGAAAATTATTTGATTCGGGGTAAATTGTTCGAGAGATAGTTTATCCCCACTAAATTCTAGCTTATTCACTAATTTATAACTTTTGTGTTATATGTTGTTGTTGGTGATCTTTGAAACCAAATCCCCTTGATATTAGACACTTGTGTCACCCCTAACTTAAACCATGCTTTTATTCGTAAATGTTTTTAGCTATGATTGACTTGAGCATATTCATGATTTCCTATTGATTCTTAAATACCTACCAGTCCCTTGGGACTCGACCCAACTCATTTAGTTGGGTTATATTACTACTTAACGATCGTTGACTCTTAGTATTGGATGAAGCGTCATTGATAAACGTTAATAAATATCAGCTTTCATGGGGAAATCATCAGAAAATCATGGTATTTCATCAATTCATGCGTAAGAGATCATAATTCAATCATTTAAATCAATAATCAAGATATCCCATTACAATTGAAGAAAACCCTAACTCAATTGGGGATCTCTAACTTTTACAATAGAGGAATTTGGGAACTCCATGAATGAAAGGAATCCATGGATGAAAACCATCATACCTTGAGGCCAATTTCTAATCTTCAATGGAGGAATTGAGACTTGACTTGAAACCCTATGTTGAATCCTTCTTCTTCAAGCTTTCTAGAGAGACAAATATTTCAGAGTTCTTTATTTTTGGTGAATTTGAAGAGAATGGGTTAATGAACTAATTTGAGGGTTCAAGTTACTTATATAGGGGTTTTAGTGAAGGGTAAAAGGTGTGGCATAGAATTAAAATAATCTAAAAAGACTTTTAAGACCCCAACTTAAAAACTAAAAACAACTCTCATTTGAGCTCGCCAAAGGCCACCCGACAACTCGCCAAGTGTGCCTTAGCACTGCAAAAATTACAGTAAGTCGACTCTTTAATGAAGTCAATAAGGCGATGGGGAGGGACTTTGGTGACACACCGAATGGAACGACAAGCTCGACTTAGCTAGCCTTAAGTTCCAGAACAGTGGGCGCTGAGATCAAGCCAAAGGTAAAGTGGGTCTACTCGGCGGATCGCCGAGTCTTTAGGAATCTCGAGCTACTTCGCCAACTGGCTGCAAACTGAGTATATTTCCCTTTTCTGGATCCGAGGTGTTACATTATTTCTAGTGGTTAAGGGATGCAAAGGTTTCTTACGGTTGTATGTTCAAGCCTTGTTGGCCTCATAACTATTATATTTATTTTCGAACAAAGCCATTGACAGCTCTTCTTGATAATCATCAATTCACCACTACGACACATGTAATCAACCACATCAAATAATGCAATGCATATGTGGGCAGTGCAAGGTGAATGCAAAAAGTTCCTATGTTTTCTCGATGCCTATCCTGTGGACCCCTAGGTAAATACACAACCCTTCAAGAGCTTATCAAAATTAAAACAAACCCAAAATTGTGTTTTGTGCCACCACAACTTATAAACAATATAAAGTAAAATCGAAGTGGAGTCTACAGGCCGCTGAAGCTAACAAAAATGTACCTTATAAGGAGAGAATGTGATATTTTCCCTCCAAAACAAATTTACGTCAGTAAAATTAGTTAAGAACCCATAATCCCGCTCCAAAGGACCTTAAAATCATCAGAAAAGGGTAGTGTACTAAAAAGCTTCCAAGCTCATGATGTCAAGCCCAAAGTTCAATAATCAAAAGTTCATAACTCAATGTATTCCCTAAGGCAATCAAAAATATCCAAATAAATCAAAACACATAACAAGCAAAGTTTCATGGCACCTACGAGCAATTTCTATGGATACTATTACAACAATATCACGACCCAAGGGTACCCCTAGATGTAACAAGGTGCAAAGAGCCCCGAAAGGCACCATGTTAGCCACTTAGCATGTCATAACATAAAGTATTAGAGCAATAAGTGTAAAAACGCATTTCAAATCCAAAATTTGCATAAAGGAAAGTGGAAGGCTAGACTTGTCTAATTATAGCCATCTAGTACAATACTTGAATCAAATAGGGTCACAGCCCATACAACATAGTCCGAAAAGGAAATACGAGAAAAGAACTATAAGGATAACATTCGTACTCGAATCATGAGGACTCACCAACAAGCCAGGAGAACAAGCAACTCCAAGCTTTAGCCACACTGATGACCACCTTGAGAACCAGACCAAACACTTGGGGAAAATGTAGGAAAAGTAGGGGTTAGTACAAAAATGTACTAAGTATGATAGCTATGCATAAAAACAATGAAAACATGCTAAAACGGACATTTTAGTTGAATGCATGCAATTTACTACGTTAAATCATCAATATGAAGATAGTGGAAAAGCATAAGTCATAACCATAAGGTAGAAGGTTTCCATCTCATGACATTCATATTTTGGGAACCCGGATTCAACTAAGGTAGAAGCAACCCATTTGGAAAATTGGACTCAACTAGTGTAAAAGATTTCATCGGGAAGCCGGACTCAACTAGCGTAAAAGCTTCAATCTTATATTCAATATTCACTCGGTGCTAAGCATTATTTCCCACGAATTACATATTAAGTCTTGACCTAAGTTCATATTCATGGAGGAATTCCTTGACACTCAATCCAACATAATTCATAAGATAGCTCATTAGATCATGCGTGAGAATAACTTTTCACCGTCCATGTCTACATATAGATTCAATAGGTGAGAAAGCCTTTCAACCCTAGAATAATCATATTGTGAGAAAACCTTTCACATCATATCATAATCATACATAAATTAGTGTATGCAGATAACCTTTAAACAATACAACAACAAAATCATAATCATAATCACTTTATTCTCAAAGTGTTCTTAAAGCATATAAATAAATTCATAATCATTCATAATTCTCATACTATGGCCTTCAAGGATCAAATATTATATTCAATCAACACATATAGAATTCACTACACTAGACATGGATTAAAACATGATTCAAATAACTCAATTACTACAAGCATATTCTCATAATATTCTTCTTCATCAATTCACCTACAACACATGATAATAAATTAGGAATATAAGGATTTCATGGATTCTTGGGGATTTCAACATAAAAACTATAACAAATAATCAATTCAATCATAATATAAAGTAATTCAAACATTAGAATCGTTTCTGGAAGGAATCCATGACTCGGAGTCAAACCCTAGCTTTTGGGGAATTCCTATCTTTGTAATTGAGGTTTTGAAGGGGCTCCGTGGATGAATTCTATCCATGGATGAAGAGATATCATACCTTAGTAATGAAATCCAATGAATTTGGGTAGAAAAAAGCTTTCCCCTTGAACCTTAGTTCCAACTTCCTTCTTCTTTTTCCGTGAAGTTCTAGAGAGAATATTTTGGGAAAAGTTGATTTTGTTTTGGGGTTTATGAATAATGAGGAGGATGACTAAATTTAGGGGTCTTAAATCAATATATATTTAGTCTAAATTAGAATAAAACGAAGTCACTTAATATTAATTAAAATCGGAAAACCCCAAAGTGCCTTTAACTAATTCCTTAAGACAGTTTACATGTGACCACCCATGACTACGGTCTGTGGATGAACCCACGTAGTGTGCCGGTGAACTGTGGGTGGGTGTTTGTTGCCTATTTCTGGGACCCTGACACACAACCCCTCACCAATGGTGCATGGGTGAAGCGATGGGGCGTAGGTCCCCCTTCGTTGGTCATTGCCCAGGCAATTTTGTAGGATCTTCTTCAAGGACCCATGTTTGGTCCTTGGGGGTCGTACCTTGACGTTCTTACACGAAACCCTTTATTTTTAAGTACGGAGAGTTACATTTACGACTCTAACCTTCATGTTAAGCTCTAGTTTAGCCTACTAGTTTTCGAAGTGTTACAATATCTCCCTTTTTGGAACATTCATCCTCGAATGACGATCTATACACCTTATGGAAGTAAAGACTCAAGACTAGCATCCCATCATGAATTAAACATCAAAATAATGCACAATTCAAAGGAAGAAACTTCAACTCCATCTCAAATATAATCAATGCAACACAAGGAAGTAGGAACTATATCTAACAACCCATTCTGCATGAAACTCAGCATTTTTCATATTCATAGAAGGAACTAAAACCATGATCAACACATTATCATGGAGCAAATATGCAATTACTCTAAAAGCATACTAAAGCATGTTCAATAATACATCTCATGAAGTGAATAGGCAACTAATACTCAATGAACAACAACATGAGGAAAATCAATCATAAAAACTCATTTTCTTACTAAACATAAATTTCTCAAGAACATACATAACATAAGGAAATAATGGAAAAACACATATAACACACATGACTCCCAATACAAGAAACCTGAAGAGGAACTACTTACCTCAAGCTTGAATAGGGGTAAAAGGAAAGAGATGAAGATATCGGGATTTCATATTGGCCTCGGCCTCCCAAGTAGAACCCTCAACTAAATGATTTCTCCATAAAACCTTCATGGAAGCTATATCCTTATTTCTCAATCTCCTGACTTGCCAGTCTAGGATCTCTACCATAACATCTTCATATGAAAGATTTTCGTCAACTCCCAACCCTTCTAGGGGAATAATGGATGCCGGATTTCCAATACACTTCTTAAGCATAGAAACTTGAAATACCAAATGAACTGGGCCAACTTATTTGGCAAATCCAACTCATAGGCAACTTTACCAACTCGTTTCAAAATTTGGTATGGGCCTACATATCGGGGACTAAGTTTCCCTTTCCTGACAAATCTCATCACACCCTCATGGGTGAGATTTTCGAATAGACCCAATCATTAATGTCGAATTCTATATCCCTTCTTTTCACATCGGCAAAAGACTTTTGTCTACATTGAGCCATTCTCAACCTCTCTCTAATGATCCAAATTTTCTCAATGGCTTCATAAACTAGCTCGGGTCCTATCAAAGCAACTTTACCCACTTCAAACCAACCAACCGGAGACCTACATCTCCTACCATACAAGGCTTCAAAGGCAGCCATATTGATACTTGAGTGATAACTATTATTGCAGACAAACTCTATTAATGGAAAATGGTCATCCCAATTACGCTTGAAGTCTATAACACACACTCTTAACATATGTTCCATTGTTTAGATGATACGCTCAGCTTGCCCATCGGTTTGGGGATGAAAAGTCATGCTAAGCTTAACCTTAGTACCAAGCGCTTTTTTGAATGACTTCCCAAAGTGAGAAGTAAATTGAGTACCGCGATCGGAAATAATAGATAGAAGAACTCCATGTCATTTCACTATTTCCCTTATATACAACTTAGCATAGTCTTCCGCCGAATAAGAAACCTTGAGGGAATAAAGTGGGTTGATTTTGTCATCCGATCTATAATGACCCAAATAGAATCATTTTGCTTTCAGGTGTAAGGCAAACCCACAATAAAGTCCATATTTACATCTTCCCACTTCCAAGTGGGAATACTTATATCTTGGGACAAGCCTCCCGGCCTTTGATGCTCAACCTTAACTTGTTGACAATTAGGACATTTGGCTACAAATCCCGTAATATTTTTCTTCATACCATTCCTCCAATAGACTTCTCGTAGATCACAGTACATCTTGGTGGCTCCCGAATGAACAGAATATTGAGAACTATGAGATTCCTCTAAAATTTGTTCCCTCAAACAACCAATATCTGTAACACATAATCGACCTTGGTACATAAGCACCCCATCTCCCCCTTCGAAGAAAGCCTCAACGAAATTCTTAAGTACCGACTCTTTAGACTCAACTAATATTTGCTTAGACTTCAGATCAATCACAAAGGACTATTCGGAACCATTACGGACCATGACACCACCCTTAGTGGAATCTTTTAGTTAAACACCTAGTCGGGCCAACCTATGCACATCACAAACCAATTCTTTCTTTCAATCCTCTACATTAGCCACACTGCCCATAGACATTTTACTAAGTGCATCCGCTACAACATTAGCTTTACTGGGGTGATAAATGACACTCATGTCATAATCTTTCAATAATTCTAACCACCTTTGTTGACGAAGATTCAAGTCCTTTTGACTAAACACGTATTGTAGACTCTTGTGATCGGTGAAAACATACACATGGACCCCATACAAATGAAAGCTTCATATTTTTAAGGCAAACACAATTGTCGCTAATTCAAATTCATGGGTATGATAATTCTTCTCATGGAGTTTAAGTTGCATGGAAGCATAGGGAATCACTTTACCATTTTGCATGAGCACAAATCCCAACCCCACTCTAGAGGCATCACAATACACCACAAAACCATTTGTACCTTCCGGTAAGGTCAACACCAGAGCGGAAGTAAGTCTATCTTTCAATTCTTGGAAAATTTTCTCACAAGCTTTCGACCACGCAATCTTAACCTTCTTTTGAGTCGAAGCCATCAAAGGAGAAGCAATGGAAGAAAATCCCTCAACAAACCTTCAATAGTAATCGGCTAAACCCAAAAAACATCTAATGTCAGAATGAGATAGAGGACTAGGCCAACTCTTGACCGCATACGTCTTCTTAGGGTCTACCTCAATACCCATGTTGGACATGATATGACCAAGGAAAGCTACGCACCTTAACAAAAATTCACACTTGCTATACTTTGGAAAATGTTGTTGGTCCTTAAGGACATGCAACACAATCCTCAAATGGTCCATATGTTCATTCTCACTCCTTGAATAGATCAAAATATCATTGATAATCACAATTACAAACATCTCTAGGTATTGCCTATACACTCTATTCATCAAATCTATAAACGGCCGGAGCACAAGCGACATTACTAGAAATTCATAATGACCATATCGAGTTCGGAAAGCCGTCCTTGGAACATCAACCCCTCTCACCCTCAATTGGTGATAACTCGAACGAAGATCGATCTTAGAGAAAGAGCTAGCCCCTTAAAGTTAGTCAACCAAGTCATCTATCATTGGGAGAGGATACTTATTCTTGATGGTCACTTTATTTTATTGATGATAATCAATGCACATTCTAAGAGACCTATCCTTCTTTCTAAAAAACAACATGGGAGCACCACACAGAGAGATACTAGATTGGATAAAACCCTTATCTAGAAAATCTTTTAATTGCTCCTTCAAATCTTTTAACTCCGCCGAAGCCATTCTATAAGGAGCAATAGAGATAGATTGTGTATCCGGAAGAAGGTCAATACAAAAATCTATCTCCCGCTCGAGAGGAATACTGGGGAAATCATCAGGGAAACCATCCCGGAACTTATTAACTAGGGGAATTGACTCAAGAGAAGGGGTTTCAGAATCTGCATCCCTTACCCTAACCACATGGTAAAAGAAACCTTTCGAGATCATCTTTCTAGCTTAAGGTAAGACACAAATTGATCTTTAGGCATAGAATTTCCCCCCTTCCACTCTAATATAGGCTCATTTGGAAATTGGATTCTAACAACCCGACTCCTACATTCGATAAAGGCATAACATGCATGCAACTAATCAATACCCAAAATCACATCAAAGTCTAACATTTCTAACTCTACCAAATCCACCAAAGTAACTCTATAGGACAAGGAAACAGGACAACTTCTATAAACCCTTCTAACAACAACAAAATCACCAACCGGGGTAGAAATCGAAAAAGGCTCTAATAACACGTCAAGGAGCATATCAAACATCATGGCCACATAAGGTGTCACAAAGGACAAAGCAACACCGATATCTAACAAGGCATATACATCAATAAGAACGACTTTTAACATACCGATCACCACATTCGGGGAGCTATCTTGGTCATCTCTGGATTGAAGAGCATAAAAGCAGTTTTTCTTTGGAGCATTGGAGTTTGAACCGCTTGGAGGAACTTGTTTATATTTTCTTTCCTTAACCTTAAGCATCGGACAATCTCTCATCTTGTGGCCAATCTTCCCACAACTAAAACACCCATCAGTGCCAACTAGGCACTTACCATCATGCTTTCTTCCACACTTTGCACAATTAGGCCTAGCCACATAAGAACCACCACTATTACCCCTTTGGGGTTTAGGGTTAGAAACCTTATTCTTGTTCACTCTTGGGGAAGCACTGATGGACTTAATGTTTCCATCCTTGATCGCTTCAGCGATGGCCGCTTAATCGACCAAGGGGTTGCTTAAGTGAAGGGCATACTTGGGGCGGGGGTCACTTAAGCGAGTGGCCAGCCACTTAAGCGAGGGTTACTTATGCGACCATGAGGCTGCTTAAGCGACATGAGCCTCTTAGGCGCAGTTCACTTTTACGAATCCTTTGTTTTCTTAAGCGATGTTTCTTTAATAGCACATATGACAGATTAAGAGAAAATCACTAAGGATTAAATCCCATTTTGTAGGAATTAAATCCCATTTCTCCATCACATCTTCAAATACATAACCCATTAAAGTTAGGCTCGTTTTGAGGCGATTTTTCACTCTTCTTGATTATTTTCGACTCTTCAAAGGTTATTTTCTTCATTTCTCCTTCCTCTACATGACTCTAGTGTTAATTTGATAATTTAATTCGACTTTTAGCCTCAAATACCTTCTTCTTAAATTTTTTAAGTTTTTTTAATTTGATCATTGAGGTACAAATTGAGTTCTATATTTTTCCATCTTTAAAGAATGTGGTTCTCACTCTGAGGAGAATATAAGGACATTTTTCATTCTGTATTTCTACAACGTCGATTTATGGGTTGATTATTGACCCAATTCTAATATGAAATTTGTAATTTTGATATGGGTGTCGTTAATTCCGTATTGACTTGGTACTTCTATCCTTGATAGTTTGGCAGCGGTCTGAGGCTCTCCAGAAAGTAAAAGCACCAGAGTGAAGATTTGATGGAAGTTTTGGCTTCGAGGTAGGCTACAACTTACTTTTCCTAGACTTAGATCTTTTCGTTTGAATGTGTATTGAGTAGTATTGCATGACTAGGTTGGAATTTAGGCATAGCTTAGGATTTTGATCCTTAGTCGATTTATGACCATTAGTGGATTGCTTAATGGAGTTTTAGCCATAAAAGCCTTAGATTAGGTTGAGTTGTATGCCTGCTTGTAACACTCCGAAAATGAGTAGGCTAAACTAGAGCTTAACATGAGGGTTAGAGTCGTAAATGTAACTCCCCGTACTTAAAAATAAAGGGTTTCATGTTATAACATCAAGGTACGATGCCCAAGGACCAACCATGGGTCCTTGCGGAAGACCCTAGAAAACTGCTTGGGCATTGACCAACAAAAGGGGACCTACGCCCCGTTGGTCCACCCACACCCTGTGGGTGAGGGGTCGTGGGTCAGGGTCCTAAATACAGGCCACAAACACCCACCCACGGTTCACCAGTATGCCACATGGGTCCTTCCACGGACCGTTGTCGTGAGGTTGTGGGTGGTCACTTTTAAACTATTTTGAGGAATTAGTTAGGGGCACTTTGCGGTTTTCCGTTTTAATAATATTAAGTGACGTTATTTTATTCTAATTTAGACTAACTATATATTGATTTAATACCCCTAAATTTAGTCATCCTCCTCATTATTCCTAAACCCCAAAACAAAACCATTTTTTCCCCTAATATACTCTCTCTAGAACTTCAAGGAAGAAGAAGAAAGAAGTTTGAACTAGGGTTCAAGGAGCAAGGTTTTTCTACTCAAATTCATTGATTTCATTGCTAAGGAATGGTAGCTCTTCATCCATGGAGCCCCTTCGAAACCCCAATTTCAAAGATGAAAATTCCCAAAAGCTAGGGTTTGACTACAAGTCTGCCACTATAGTTGGAGCATACTTGGACAATTTAGTTAATTTTAGGGCATACTCTTTCACGCTTATACTTCCTTGACGAGAGTTAATGAACTCTTCCACCTTATCTTCTCTAAACTCTCGGGAAAAAATCTATCAATAAATACCGATTTGAAAAATTTCCTCCTACCGGGCCCACTCCTACGAGTATTCCACTCTTCCACTAATCATACCATACTTGAGAAACATCTTTTTGTTGGTAGGTGGTTAAATCTGCATTCTCTTCCGATGACATCCCCATAATAGTCAGAAATTTATAAACCTCATCGATAAACCTTTGGGGATCCTATTGGCTTGAGCCATCATGACTCGAGCCAATATTTGGATAGTAGACCTAAGCTCTGCATGGGTCACATTCCCAACTAAAGGATCAACCTGAGCTTGATTAGCTTGAGGATGACCTCCTTGATTCACATTCACATCTTCCATCCTTCTAGCGTTATCCCTTCGTGTATTCATATCTTGAAGACATAAAAGAAGGATTAGGAGAGGGTTTTTATATAATTAAACTATAAGGTACGACTTAAGAGTAATGAATGAAGTGAAATTTCCTAAACAACTTATAGCCTCACATTCATAAGTGTGGCACGCTTCACACTCATAAGTGTGGCACGCTTCACACTTGTGAACAAGACTCTACTAGATGTGGCTTATGAGAAATCATCCTATAATCATTCTAAACATCATGCTCTGATTGCTAAGTTTGTCACGACCCAGAGGTACCCCCTAGATGTAACAGTGCACATAGAATCCTTAAAGGCACCATATAAGCAACTTAGCATATCATATCATAAAGCATTAGAACAATAAGAGTAAAAACGCATTTCAAGTCAAAAAAATTCATAAAGGAAAGCGGAAGTCTAGACTTGTGTCAATATAATCATCTATTACAATACTTGATTCAAATAGGGTCACAACCCACACAACATAGTCCGAAAAAGAAAATACAACAAAAGAACTACAAAGATAAGATCTGTCCTAGAATCATGAGGAATCACCAATAAGCTAGTAGAATAAGTAAATCCAAGCTATAGCCACAATGATGAAAACCTTGAGAAGCAGACCCTACACTTGGGGAATATGTGGGAAAAGTAAGGGTTAGTACAAAAATGCACTGAGTATGATAGCCATGCATAAAAACCATGAAAACATGCTAAAAGAAACATTTTAGTTGAATGCATGTAATTTACTATGTTAAAACATCATTATGACGATTGTGGAAAAGCATAATTCATAAGCATATTCATTACACAGATGATCACAACATAAGAGTAACATATCATAAATACCCTCAAAGTATACTTGTGCAATGCATGAATAAGACCCCATAAATTTCACCCATGCTAAGTAAAGCTTCTTGAGTAAACATAGTTCATATTTCATATTCTCGCTTTTATGGCAATTGTCATAGTGGGGAATAAGACTTAGCCGATATAGACCATGTGAGCTTAACTTGAAATCCGATGTGTACCCCAAACCGAAAAGGGCTTGTCCTACTTGCCTAAGGTAGAACCATACTCTTAGCTTAGGTGGATCCACTAGCTAAATAACCTATGGGGGCACATAGTTTATGGGATAATGAGATTTCTACTAGAAACCCGGACTCAACAAAGGTAGAAGATTTCCATCTCATGAGATACATACTTTGGGAATACGGACTCAACTAAGGTAGAAGGAACCCATTTGGAAAACCGAACTCAACTAGTGTAAAAGCATTCATTGGGAAGCCGGACTCAACTAGTGTAAATGCTTCCATCTCATATTCAATATCCACTCGGTGCTAAGCATTAATTCCCACGGATTACATATTAAGTCTTGACTTAAGTTCATATTCATGGAAGAATGTATTGATAGTCAATCCTACATAATTCATAAAATAGCTCATTAGATCATTATTGAGAATAACCTTTCACCGTCCATGTCTACATATAGATTCAATAGGTGAGAAAGCCTTTCAACCCTAGAATAATCATATTGTGGGAAAATGTTTCGCATCATATCATAATCATACATAAGTGTGTTTGTGAGGATAACCTTTCAAGAATACAACAACTATATCATAATCATAATCACTTTACTATCAAAGTGTCACTAAAACAATAACAACTTTTAGTGGCAATAAATATTGACATTAATTAAGAGTGCTAAGGTCTTTAACGACATTATTTAAGTGCCATTAGAACCAATGTCACTAAAGGCTTTAGGACATATACAAAGAGGGCTAATTGCCGCTAAAAATATAAATTTAGCGGCAATTAATTCTTAGTTGCCGCTAATGATCAATTTTGATGTAGTGTGTTCTTAAAGCATATACATAAATCTCATAATCATGCATAATTTTCATACTTTGCCCTTCAAGGATCAAAGATCATATTCAATCAACACATCTACAATTCACTACCTTAGACATGGATGATAACATGATTTAAATAACTCAATTACTACAAGCATAATCTCATAATATTCTTCTTTCATCAATTCACCCACATCTTAAGATCATAAATTGAGAATATGTGGATTTCAACATAAAAACCATAATAAATTATCAATTCAATGATAATATAAAGTAATTCAAACATTAGAATCATTTTTGAAAGGAATCCTTGACTTGTAGTCAAACCCTAAATTTTGGGGAATTTTCCTCTTTGAAATTCGGGTTTTGATGGGGCTCCATGGATGAATTCTATCCATGGATGAAGATCTACCACTCCTTAGCAATGAAATCAATGGATTTGAGTAGAAAAACCTTGCTCCTTGAACCCTAGTTCAAACTTCTTTCTTCTTCTTCCTTGAAGTTCTAAAGAGAGTATATTAGGGGAAAATATGGTTTTGGTTTGGGGTTTAGGAATAATGAGGAGGATGACTAAATTTAGGGGTATTAAATCAATATGTAGTTAGTCTAAATTAGAATAAAACGATGTCACTTAATATTAAATAAAATAGAACACTTCAAAGTGCCCCTAACTAATTCCTCAAAACAGTTTACAGGTGACCACCCACAACCTCACGACCATGGTCCGTGGATGGACCCACGTGGCATGCTGGTGAACCGCGCCTAAGAGGCTCATGTCGCTTAAGGAGCCTGATGGTCGCAAAAGTAACGCTCGTTTAAGCGGCTGGCCATTCGCTTAAGTGATCCCTACCACAAGTATGCCCTTCACTTAAGCAACCCCTTGGTCGATTAAGAGGCCATCGCTTAAGCGATGAAGGATGGAAAAATTTAGTCCATCAGCCAGCAGAAACTATAAAAAGAGTTAAGTGCTCTAAAACTTTGAGCAAGACCTCAGAATTCATTCGGAGTCCAAATAACGCAAAGAAAAACTACAAACCGCATGGAAATGATATGTTGAACTTAATGGGATTGAAAAAACGATAAACTGTGATTATTTCATCAAAATTTTTAGCAAAGACAAGAAGTTGCGAAAAAACATAAAGAAAATGCCAAAAGCTCAAAATTTATCTTGATACCCTTGGGAATTGAACCAAAGATCGCGCTGGACCAAACTTCACAGTTTAAAGTTAACCGCGCCGAGGACAGTAAATTTTGAGAGCATTAACCAAGAAAGTGGAACTACGTCAAACTTTTTGCTAAACTCAAAAGTAAAAATGTCTAATTGCACAGATTCCAAACAGAAGCCTCAAAACCTTACCCGATCGTCTTGCTAAACAAAATTGAACCTTTCTGAGTTGATGGAGTTGACAGATTTTCTATCTGATATCATAATCACCAGATGTTGAGTAAAGTCAGTAATTTCAAGCCTTGAGCTTCCAAAACTCGAAATCGTGCACCAAAGTCAATCGAATAGTTGAAAAGCATGCCACACAACCCAACACTACAAAAAAAATAAGGGAGCTACATGAAGGGGAAAAAAAGAAAAAAACATGTACACAACATAGAAATAACCTCGAGGTCATTTCATTTTAATATTAAAACAACTTTTAAAGTACAGTGAATGTAGCAAATAATATGTTAGGTTTTTTTTTCTTAGTTTATTTTATTTAAGTTTAATTCATGTTTATCTTTTTAATTTATATAATAAACAATTATATGGGTAATATACTTACAATCTATGAACAAAGAAGAAGTAAATACCTAGATGTACAGGCCGATAATATATTTAGTCAACATGTAATATAAACCCACATCAAAATATATTTTTTTAATTCGCAAATGAGGATGATATTGCAGCTCATTTAAACTTGAATTATAATAATTATAGTACTACCCATGAAAATTATTTAAACCTTTCAACTTAAAATAAAACTCCCATTCAACAAAGAATAATAGATATTCTTCGCACTTTATTCTATGCACAAACTAATATCTCGTATCGTACTATTTAGATTTATAGAGAAATTTCAGAGAATGTTATAAAATTAAATATTACGCACCTAAGGATTAAGTATTGAATTGGTGCAATGGTCCTATGTAGGTGCTCAAGATTGCCTAATTACTTTTTTGTTTTGTGTCCCAATTTTGATCCCCTCTCTAGACATTTTTTTCATGTTTTTAAGAGCTACTGTTTCTGTCCATATATGATTCTTTATTGTTCCTTTTTATCTAACTACTCTTTTTCAAAATCACCCTGAAAAGATTATTTAAGAAAATTACCATAAAAAAATTTAAAAATAATATTTATTGTTGTTCCGTGTATTAATATATTTTATTATTAAAGGTTTAAATATGATTATTTTTATTTTAAAAAGCCATAAATTTATTTATTTTATTTTGTGACTGGCAGCTAAAGGAGCACACATGACCTTACAATCCTGTACAGCCACGGTATACTGATGCATGTTTCAATTATCTCTTATACTTTAATACCTCGTTTCTCATTATTTTGGAAAATTTAACTATATTACTGTTTATTATTATTATTAAAAATAATAAATCTGTGATTTATTACTCCATCCTTTCATTTCTATTATTTATTGTAAAAACTTCAATGTCTCAAAATTTACTACTCCACTCAACAAAAACGAGCATAGTTGACTGAATTGAAACATACAACGATTGAATCGAACGAGCTAAATATACTTGTTGACCTGAACCCTTGGAAGACAAACCTCTGTAGTTACCCACATTCTTGGACATATTAGCCAATGAATTCGTTTGCCCATCTTGTAGAACTCTGATACACTCAAATTACACCTCCCTAAAGAAGTATTAGACTTTGTTGTTCAAATAAAGAACATAGCACAAGTTAGCATCAATTCCATGAGTAATGAGGTCTAGACTTGGGCTAATTGATCATTAATTCTACTTTTAGTCAAGTTATTTCAATAAAAGGAAGGGGGGTTGTAAAACAAAAAGTTGATTGATTGAATTCATTAACAAGTTGTAATGACAATTAAGGTAATTTTTGGAAAATAATATATTTCGCCCTTTTGATAGTTACCTCAAGTATTATTTGATCACTTTATGAAGTTGGTTTTAAAAATTTATTGTAGATTTGTGATTTTTGGGAAATTTGGTGTTTGGAATAATTATGGTTGTTAAAAGTGATTTTGGTAACAATCGAAGCTACGAGTTTCAGAATGGAATTCCAACAGTTTTGTAGCTCAATAATATGGTTTTTAGTCAAGATGTATTGTTAGTTTTGATCCCAACGCTTTTGGTTTGATTTTGTTCCATTAAATGAGATACGAGAAACATTAATGCTAAAGTTTGACTTTAGTCAACATTTGAGGTTAGAAAGGTTATTTTTGAGTTTTGATGATTCCACTAGGTTTAAATGTTGATATTTTTCCTTGTTGAAGGCTTGGTTCAATTCCCGAAGCTTTTGGATAAGTTTCATTTTCTTATTTGGAAATGTTGAGATTCTTAAGTTAATGTTGACTTTGATCAATTTCTTGTTAAGGTGAGCTAGTTTGGGTATTTTGATGATTCCATTGAGTCTTAAATATTATTTTGCAAGCTGGAAGAATATTTGGTTTATGTTCGGGAGGCTCCTAATATGGTTTTGGTGAATTACTAATCTTTTTGGGTGTCTTGACGTTGTTTCAACAATTTATGTCAACTAAAAGGTATGTTATTAGTTTTAAAGATCGAAATTTTTTTCAAAACTTTTGAAAGACTGAGTATGAATTATACGACTGGTCTGCAATGTTTGGAGTATTTTCAAAAAGTCGAGTTTGGACTTTTATCGCGATGTAAGAATTATTTACTGAGCATAAATGTTTTTTGACTTGGCAATTGAGTACGGAATTGAGTTTTGATTAAATGAGAAGGCATGTGTTATTATTTCAGATATTTAAGAAAAAGAATAGTGTTATTGTTCTATCGTATGATAAATTTAGAGCCTTTTTAGTGAAATAAAAGTTGTTGGTTAGCTGGTGCAACTACTATTGTACATGTATTTAAATTTCCGACTTTGTTCATGTTGTAATTTGAGAATATTGGGGGTTCTAGTGATAGGAATGGAGTTGTTCTTGCGGCATTCTTCTCGACATAATACGAGGGCTAGTATTCAATCTTAATTTCGGTGTTTTCACATGATTTCTTCATCTTATTTTCTTTCCTTATCAGTGTAATTCTTGAGGAAAATTAGGGTTTTATCGATTTGATGAAAAATGTATATTTAGGATCCTTATGTTATAGGTAAACTGATTTTGGCATGAAACTGTTGATTCATCAATTATTTTAATCATAGTAACCATGCATAAGCTTGACAGTTTGGGTTTCTCGCCTATAAAGTTAAAGTTTAATAAATCTAGTATTTGAAGGTCAATTTTAACTCTATTTTCGATGAAATTTCATATTTGAAATTTCCTAAGCATCGGTAAGATCTTTTTCAACTAATATTTTAGATTCGATTCGGGATTTCAGACCCGGGTATTGGGGTTTTTCTCATGAACCTGTGTTTTAATTAAATTAGAGTTTTGAACATGATTTTGACTCATTTTTCAACGAGATTTTTGTTATTGAATTCCAAAACCTTTGGAAAAGTGATTTTATATAAATTTCTAGAATTATCCCTTATTTTTGGAAATGGGTTTTAGGGCCAATTTCACCCGATTCTTAAAATCCTTATTATGGGTATTGTTAGTTCCATAATCTTATTGTGGTTACTAATGTGATTAGATTGTATTGATTTGAAGACACAAAGAAGGGGGAAAACTCAAGTCTTAGAGCGATTGTGTGATTTTCTCAAGGCAACTAGGTTTCTTAACCCTTGTTATGTGTATAAAATTATGTATTTCCTTCTATTATGTGTTGGGGAGTAATGAGACTTTGTGATGGATTGATTTGTTCATTTGAATGTTCCTAATGAGGAAAAAAGGATAATACAAGGATATTTGATTGTATATTAATGTGTGATGTGTTGAGAATGACTGAGCGACTTTATTCATTCAGTATTAATGTTGTATCGCAATTATAACATGGTTATCTCCTTATTAATTATGTGAACATGTTATTTGCATTAGTTTTGAGACATGGTTGTAACAAGTGTTAAGTGAATTGAGTAAGAATAATCAATTCAAGAGGATGTACCATTTCGAGGGACGTGTCCTGCACCGTGACATATATTATGATTCGAGGGACATGTCGTACGCCACGACATAATCTATTATCGAGGGTCGTGTCACATGCCATGATGAATGCATGGAGAGATACGTCCCCTATGGGTACCAAATTTACAATTAGTGGGTGTGTATCCTTACGTCAGACTTTCATCACAACACATTGCATTACATCTCATTTCATTGGGCTGGGTTTATGCAGGTTGTAGTTGTGGAGGTTTGGTTTGATTGGTCGGAGTACTCGTATTCTATATTAATCGACCTGGTGTTTAGGATTTTAATTGTTGAGTACCATGTTAATTGGTACTCATCCCTTGCTTCTAAACATGTGTAGTTTTTTTGTCCAGATCTTTGTGATTACTCTCTCTTGTCTTCTTGTCCGAGGTTTCCTATGGAGATTTTTGATGTAGTTATTTGTCATTCAACGAACCAACTTGTTCCTTATTTATGATCTTGTTCTATTCTAGAAACAATGTCATTTGAGACTTGTATTTTCTTTTGAATCAATTGTAATACTTTAGAGGCTTTTGCACGTAACAACTAGGTTTTGTGGTTTTATTTTTGGTTAATTATGATTTCCGCATAATTAGATGGCATTAGTCTCTTTTCTTGTTTTACTTCAGCATTTATCATATTAGTTGAATTTTAGGTTGACTTGTCTTTGTCGGATATGACGAGTTCTATCACGTCCATTTTCGGGTAGTGACACAACTAATCAAGTAAGAAAGATTGAGTGTTTTGTAGAAACAATTTAAATATAAAACATAAGTATAAGTGTTCCCCATAAGTCCTTAACGCAGTAAACCTTCGAGCAGTAACCTTGTCTAGTGTTTAACATGCAAAGTCGGTAAGTTAGGTATCTTGTAAGTGGCTCGTCATCCAAATACGAAATTTGAACACATAACTTTGTTTGTGTACGTGTATGTGCTTTACTAATACTTCCCCTTGACCACATCATAGATGGTTCAAACTATTAGATAAAGTTTATAGTCATCAAATCTCTATGGCTTAATCTCTTTTCCCATTCTTTACTTCGTTGGTAAGGCAAGTAGGAATAATGTAGGTTCTAACATAAAGCCATCGGTCAAAAAGAAATCAAAGTGAAGATATCCACAATACATGCAGAAATATCATTCAAGATTTACTAATTATTAAATCTACGTTGTTAATTTCTAATAGTTCCCATAAACCTAGTTGTTGATTTAGCTACTAATAATGCTCAACTATACTTCATCCAATTTTAAGAGAAGGCGATAACAATATAGTATAAACCCAACAAATAGTTGGGGTCGATCCGACAAGGAGTGATACGGTACAAATTCAATTACGAAGCAAAAGAGGTGTTCTAATCGGTTATAGGAATAAACATTTTATCGAAACAATTAAAGTAAGTTGCAGGGGTTTGGCAACTACTGTCAATTGGAGGGGATTAGACTGATAATTAACAACTACGAAAACAGGGGACTAATCAAGTAGAGAGGGATCTTTAGGGATGTGATCCATTAAAAGCTAATTTCGATGTACGTGTGATTATTATTTACTAAAAGACTCTGAATCTTTGTGGGTAGGCTAGACTTTAAGTGCAATAGCCATCTCTCGATGAACTATCACGAATCAAGTGAGCTCTATTGAACTTCGACAAGCATAACATTGAGAACAACCCAAAACATAAATTAATCTACTCTTTCGAGCTAGATTGGTAGGATAGAATTTAGATTCACTTTCTCAAGGTGTATCAACAATAACCCAATCACTAAAATCATCAATTGATAGTTTTAATTGTAAACCTCTTTCTCAAGCAAGCCTAGAACAGTAAACAAAAATTGCATTCGCAACTACAATTCATGAATTAGAACACAACTATCAATCAAACCCACTTCAACTCAACATTTAAATCACTAAATACTCACGCCAATAAGCTAATTAGAACATTTAATCATATTCACAGCCCCAAAGAATGGGGGTTTTAGCCACACATTATAAAAAGCAAAAAAATATGACCAACTCTTTTCTCCATCAGCTTGGTAAAAAATTTCGAGTCTTCACAATGCTTGAATTCAACTTAAAATCAAAACCCAACTTAAAATTCTACTAAAAAAATCCAAAAATTATGTTAGGGATCAAAAACTCAATGTAAGAACTCTCAAACACTCAAAAACATTTGGTCAAAATTTTGGAACAGGTTTTCTTCTACTAAAATTTGCATTTATACTCTTCCTGATTTTTCTACTTTTGGACCTATCGGGAGAATCAGTCAAGCATTGCCGACCAGGTTAGTGTGCACCAAGTGTCCCCTTCACCATTCCTCTTCTTTAACCATAGGCGATCATGATCCCATCATCAATCCAGTCGTTGGTTTGCCGATACGCAATTTCCATCACTGAGTTTGATTTTCCTCGAGGATAATACACTGTAACTTTTGGCGAGCTTAAGTACGACTAGGCAAGTCGCCGAATGGTCATGGCGATCGTCAAATTTTCTTGTGTTCAACTTTTTCAGCTTTTCTACTCCTTTTTGTCTGGTAATATCCTTGCCCTTCTCCTTTGCCTTCATAGCTGCAAATTAGCACTTAAACATCAGTTCAGAGCATAATATAGAAATTTAGGACACTAAAACTATGAAGATTAAGCCCTAAATGAGTCAAAATTCAGACTCATCAACACCACAAACTTAAACTTTTGTTTGTCCTCAAGTAAAGCACAAGATCAATTAGTTCAATAGAGATGTCTTCAAGTAGTGATTCTTAAGACTCAACATGAATGCCCACAAGAGGTTCAGACTACAACTGGAATGTTCAATTGTGCACTACAAGTTTCAAATTGTGACAAGCTATCATCAAATAGAACTCAAGCTCACAATGCCTACTGCAAATGCAGATTGAAGCTTAACAAAAGTAGTTGAATGCCCTCAGACCAAGAATGATTCCATGCTTGCACAAAACACATCAAATTTTAAGAATTTCTGAGTGAAAAGCAACTCTCACACTCTCAAAGTTAAATATATGCATGATTTCCCCGTAGGCTTGCCCATATTTTCCAATCAGCATGACATTAAGCTCAATCAAGATCACAAAGGTCATTCAAGGCTTGTAATGGGGCTGAGGGTAAAGGTATGATCATTTTGGCTTAGTGACTGCTACCTTAATGAAGCATGGCCTGCATTTTCACTTTTTCTCCTTCTTTTTCACTCTTTTTGATTTTCACAATCCACCTTATGTTCTTTATGTTCTTGTAAGCATGACTCATTGGACACCACATTTCCTTTCGCCATTGTACAACCTTTATTTCAAGAATTCTTTTCTTTTTCAATCTTTTTCTTCTTTCTCTTTTCTTCTCATTTTTTTATATGTGGAGAGGTTCCAAATTTTTCACAATCCTTCAAGGGAGAATTTCTCAACCTTCTTAATTGTCTTCCTCTTTCACCACACCTCAAACTTAGGCTTTTTGCCTAAGTTGGTTATTCAGATGGACCAATACTTCATGAAGGGATTATGTGGGAAGGAAAAAGGTCAAATGTGTGCTCAAGTTTCATCCAAAGAAAATGGTAGGCTCAAACGGTGCCAAACAAGGTTCACACTCTCACAAGGGGGTCAGTAGAGGTATAATAGATATTTTGTGTATGTTTCACAAATTGTTCCTAAGATCATTTGTATCATTCACCTACATTAGTCGATTGGAATGACATGGCAAGTTCTAAGTATTACTAAGCACATATTTTAAGGAAATCTGACCACACATGGCATTTTAAAACAATCATCAAACTAGACTCTACAATTTTTGCTCACAAGCAACAATCATCACAAGAGTTATTTCAACAATAGTCCAGTCACAATGAGATGCTAAGAGTTGACATATAACTTATGCAACTCAAATTTACCTTAATTGAATTGCACACACATATCATTTGATTAAGAGCATTATTCAAGTCATTAGTATTGATCACAACCAACAATAAAATTTGTGAGAGAACAACCACATTCACAAACATCAAGAGGTGACTAGTTTTTTTGTTTGAGTCAAAAACCAACACATTCACATTAAAAACTATTCTCATTAAAACCCAATGGATCCCAAAACCAATAGTCACAAATAAAGTCAAGCATCCATAACAGGCAATAATATCCATAAAAGCAACCCAAAAGAGGTGGGTATGCATATACCTCACCCCGCCAAACCAAGCAAACAATTGTCCTCAAATGCGAAAAAAATAAAAAGTATAAAAAAAAAAAGTGAAAAAAAGTGAAATCCCCATGTCAGGCTAAACCTGCGGTAATCTCTGCATATCGGTGACTCCCTCAGCTTGGGCATCCGTGCTTGGCCCAACTACATCATTTGCTACACTGGAGTCCACCATAAATGTATCTCGGAGTAGCACCTCGACAGTTATCTGCACCATTGCACCCTCGAGGTCCTCTAAATCATCATATACCACAATATCTCGTGCACCAAGATCCTCCTCATCAGTCTCGGGAACCTCTGCCTCAACATCATCATCAGCCCTAGAAGCATCTCCGCTGGTAGTAGCCGGAGGAATTTAAGAGATGGCTAGAAAATCAATGCTCTAGACTTCAGAAAGGTTCACCGTGCCGAATAACATCAAAATATCTGTGGATGTTAGCTCATCCATGTCACCCCTCAACGCAATAATATCGGCCTTCAAGGACGTCACATCTTCATACTCACCCTTACCCTACTCACAAGCCTCTACTCGCACAGTGAGGGAATCTAAAGCCAAGACATGTGCATCAATCAGTTCTTGGTGCTCTCTCAACTCAACCCGAATAGGAGCTAAGGCAGCAATAATAGCCCTCTCAATCAATCCCGAGATAGCACTCTCTACCCGGGAGGCACAAACATCAGTAGATTGGGCCAAATGACCCATATTGAATATAATGGCCAGAGTCAATGGGTGTCGGGAAGCAATAGAAGCAACAGGGGGAGGAACAACTGTAGAACTAGAAGGACCAGAAGTGGAGGTTACAGGGTTCTTGTAGCCTCACCGGTTTGAGTAGGAGGGGCTGTGTCTGACTCAAACATCTCAACATCTACAGCCAAGGAAGTATCAACCGGTGCAACTCTCCTTCTCTCGGCCTCATCTCTAGTGTACTCACACTCTATCCTCATTATGTCATTAAAGGAAGTGGGAGTCACTTCCACATCCATCTTCTTGATCAATGGCACCCGAGCATATCTGTAAAACTCTGTGATCAACACCAAAACTGGGAGGGACGTCTCACTCTGCTCAATAATTAGGCCGAGATTTAGTCTATCTCGGTCCATGATACAGTCCAATAGAGCAGCCTAAGGATGCCTGGGTATCGACTCTTTCTGTGATGGCATCAAGGTGTTGAAGATATACATGAGCCGATGTCTGGCAGACATATTTAGATCCTTCTTCTCTATTGGAACACCTACCTCAATCTATTAGGGTGTAATATCAAAAATTAGAGGAGCTAACCAACCATTCAAGTCATCGAGGGTCTTCTTTTGTATCTGATCCATCAAGACGTGGATGATATTCATTGTGCACCCTAGCACCTCATTTATGCATGTGATGTCGTATTTAACCTTCTTGCCCCGTACCTCTACATGGTCTACCGGTGTTAAAGAGATAGCCTTCTTCTTCCCCTTAGGCAGTAGTTTCTCCTATTGCGCATAAAAATCTCAGACCACAGATGAAATGTAAGAGCCTCGGGGCTTGGTGAAAATCTCAAATTTGTGGAACTTGATAGTGTTACACACCTCTGGGTACATGTCTACTACTAAGTTTGTAGAAAATCATTTTTTCTTCTAAAATGATCCTCAGCCCGAAAACTTTCAATTTGTTTAGTGATCTAGGTAGGGGTGCCTGAACTTTTGGCAACAGAGGTACCTGCTCTACTGCTTGTTCTTGAGGTGGAGGAGGTGTAGGAGGCACCCAGATCCTAGTTGGGTCATGAAGTTCCTTAGAGCACAACTTTCCTCTCCTCCTTTGTGAGGTTTAAACGTCCTCCGGCTCAGACACGAAAATTAGTGATCTATATCCCACGTTTCCCTCATCATCTGACTCTGAAGTTGTAAGGTGAGTGTCATAGCCACTCATGCTGTCAAAGTTCTTCTCAGTCGGACTAGTCTATACGGGTCCCTTTCCTTTGCCTTCCCCCTGTTGGCGAAAGTTTAACATGTGTCATACGGGATGGTGCAGCACCCTCATTAATATCGATGCCTCTTGCATGCTTGCGGGGTGGTTGATTCCTTCTAGGCACCTTAGTTCTAGGAATACCTACAAAACAAAATTGAATACGTTAGAATCAGTGTGCAAAACTATCAAAGATGGAAAAAATGTGCAGGAAAGCTCACCAAGTCATTCGGCGGCCCAAGTCGAGCTCATTGAATGTTCCAGAATAAAACTTCCCAAAATTCAGCACCTATCGTTGATGTCCAGGGTCTTTAGGCAAATCGCTGACACCATTTAGCGAAATAGAAGTAACTCGTGGAAAATTACAGAATAATTTCTAAAATTTGAGGCGCAGAAGGGGGATCTAACAGACATTTGGTAAGTCACCGATTTAACTCTGCGAGCTCAGGTGTATCATGGATTGTACCAAATCAATTCAATATCTTTTTAGGATAAAAAGCTGATACAGTGGATATTTGGTGAACCACCGCACCATTTGGCGAGCTTATTAAGCTCACTGAAAGGTCGTGCTAGATTTTAACCTCGACCTCTTATTTCTACATCGCAGCCCATGATACTAAAATTCAACACCTATTCTACATAATTAAACCTAGAACCGTAACATTAATGACTTTGGGGTACTAAGACTTCCCCCGATTTGTCCAAAATTTCCCAATCGACATCTTTTTCGTTTAAGAATGATGTCACCTGCTCTATCATGGGGTGAAATCAATCGTTCGATGCAATATGTGTTACTCAGACTTCACCCAGACCAGATTCAACACACAATTAATACACACCCGCAATTTCACTCATTCAACACATGGATTCGACACTTAAAGGCTAAAATACGCATAAACAAAGTGCGACAAGGCATGAACAAGCAACGATCAATCAAACAATTAATATTATGCAAATAATTCAATAGGGATATGATAATGCATTTGAATCTACAAGAATTTAAAAGGCGGGGTTCGGATAACCAACCTCAAGAGTAGATAACCGAGTGCTAGGCTACCGAATCTACAAGTAAAAGTATACGAAATCCCCTCCGAGATATTGATCCCAAGCAAAAATAAAAACAACAACAATCGAAAATATGGTTGTGAAAGTGCAAAAGTAAGAAAATATTAAAAGAGGGGTGTTTTTGAAATAAAAACGATTCAGGCCTTTATGGCCCTTTAGTTCGCGTGCCAATCAACGACATCCACTAATGTCCCCAACCATTCGGTGATACACTAAATGACTCTTTTGTCCGCCGGGTTTTACTAAACTTCCAGCTATTTGGTTGATTCAAACGACGATCCAGATCGGGCTCGCCGACCTGTTCGGCAAGTCGCGGTCTGGTACTTAGGCTCACCTAATTGCTCGTTTTTCAAAAACATCATATTTCCAACTTGCACATCTAATACCCATTATTCAAACAACAATACTAAAAGCTAGAAACTTGGGTTGCCTTCAAAGAAGCGCCTTATTTAACGTCGTGGTACGACAAAGGTATGTTTTCCCAATTCATTCTTTGGGTTGACCATGGTATCACTCAGTAATCATCCTTTTGGCCTTGTGTTCAAATGAGTCGATATTTTACCCACTTGGGTTTCCAACTATTTAATGGACACCAAATGAGAAGTAACCATCTAGTTAAGAGTTGAAACATCCTATTTCATTTCTTTTCGCACTTTGTCCGACCCTTCCACTTTTGTAAGACCCTCAAAATAAAGTAGGATAAAGTAGAGCCTCACATGGGTTTTATGCATTAATAACTTGTCAAAATAATGAAGAATAGCCTTTTAAGTCAGTTTTAAAGAGTTTGGAAGTCAAACGTCAAGGGACGATCAAGACGTTCAGAAACTAGTCTTTTACGTGTTGGTGTGTTCTAGTATGTTGTTCATGTTTTTATGTGTTGTTTGGAGTCTAAAATCAGTGGAGGTGACCCTAGTGTCTTAATAAATGTTTTTAGGGTCAAAACGTTCGGATACGACACCCCGGGGGCCACCCTAAGGGTCCCCGAGGAGGACCCCAACCTTGGCCAAGCATGCTGCCAAGGCAGCTTGAAATTGTGCATGGAGGGAGTGGCTCTAATGTTAAATGAAGATGTTATGAATTGTTGAATATGATGTGCCTAGTCTATGGTGGATTCTTATGAACACTTGGTGGGAGTAGTATTATGGGATGCTACTTGCACATTGCACTAGTGTGACTTGGGGGTTGTATTAGGTGATGGTTCCTATGTGAAGACTATGTCTTATGGTGTACTTATGACTCTATGAATATATGTGGTTGGATTTAAGAAGGCTATATGTAAGTTCACCTTTGGTAAACTTAAGGTGATACATTGCACCAAGTATTCCCTAAGGGCTGCTTGAGGAAATGAGTTAAGATAAAGAGGAAGGTAATGTATTGTATGCATTGAATGTGCCTAAAATGTCATAAGTGTCTCTATGTTCTATTATGAATGGTTTCCGTGTGTATGATGATGTATGTGGTTTATATTGTGCCTAATGTACTAAATGTTCTTGAAGTTTCTCTAAAAAGGCATGATGCATGGTTTCCAACTAAATGTCCTTTTAAAAGCATGTTTTACATGATTATCATACTTAGTGCATTCTTGTACTAACACCATTCTTCTTCATGGTTTTACACCAAGTGTAGGTAGTGGTGACTAAAGGGTCTTTCCTAGAAGTGATGAGCTTGGCTTACTATTCCCAAGTTCGGGTATGTCCTTAAAGATTCAAGGACTTTTATGTTAAATAGTTTCCTTAAGTTCTATGTACTAGATAGTAGTTTCTTTTGTATTGTAAGGGTTGTGTCCCTCTTGTGTTGTAGTCATGTTTTAAGATGGCTACCTTGAGACGTAGTAATCCGATTTTGTATTAAAGGTTTAAATGAGGTGACTTTTAAATCTTGTGTTATATTATGGAAAAGTTTTAAATTTTTCGCTATTTTTCTATGATAAATGCTATGACGAATTCTAAGGGCTTGTATAAAACCTCCGAGAGGTCGAATATGCCCGTAACGACTAGGGGGTGCTCTCGGGTCGTTACAACTTTATTGAGAATGCGTGAAAGCATATCTTCAGTGCGGCAATTTTCAGGGTAAGATGTTTGCTCTTTCGGCTTTTGACGCTCATAGGGAGTATATCTCTCTCTTTGTGACCATCTCGCTCCCTCCAGTTTGTATCGCGGTAACGCCATTTCCTATCACAGTCTCTCCAACCATTATCCAACTCTCTATTCGACCCTTGGTTTCCACCCGGCCTTGGATAACTCGGGCGGAAACATCCTCCTTGATTTGCTAGGAAGTGTACCTCCTCATTGAACATAGCTTCAAAGTGCGCATCATCGGAATTCACTCCAATAACTCCAGCTGCATTCAAAGCTTTAGAACCACTGCCCATGACATGTTATGACAAAATACCCATTTGGGTCATCATTTTAGCCATGTTTTCATCCTGTTCTTGGTCCTTTTCTATTCGTTGCTTTGTCATCCTGAAGTTCATACGAGACACTTGATCTTCCCTAGTGTACAAAGCATAGTTAATCTTTGTCATCGCATCAAGAATAGTAAATGCGATTTAAAAAGGTTGTTGCATAATTCCTCCTTGGACAAGCTAGTAAGCCACACCCTTGTTGACTAAATCTAGACTCCGATAGAAATGTTGTAACAACACGTTGTTTGGGTGTCCATGAGTTGGACATTGAACCAGCAGCTTGGAAACCTGAACCATGTCTCATGAATTTGTTCACCATCAAATCATTTAAACCCCTGAATATTATCTCTCAATTCCATCTTTCTTGAAGGAAGAAAAAATCTTATATAGAATGCATCAGTGAGATTGTCCCAAGAAGTGATTGAGTCTCCTGGTAAGTTAGCTAGCCAGTTTGTAGCCTCACCCATGAGAGAAAAAGGGATCAACCGAAGTCTGACTGACTCTTGTTTTATGTTATTGAACGAAAATGGACCACACACGTCCATAAAATTCCGGATGTGGTCATGGGGATCTTCATGAGCCATCCCTCCTAATAAACACTTCATTTGTAATAGCTGCAACATCATGCTAGTCATTTGAAACACCGCATTTCCCATAACCGGAGGCAACCTAATAGCACCCTCGGTTCCCAAATGATCTTCATTGACATCGTGCAAGTTACCAATGTTATCATTATGCCCAAGTTGGTTAGCATCACTCCCGTTAACACTCATCTTGTAACTTGTTGAAGAGAAGCCAACAAGAGACAAAAGTAAATTGATTCAACTACAACACAATCAGATCACAACTAGACTTCACTAAAATAATTTTAAATACCACTCCCCAACAGTGGCGCCATTTTTTATAACGCTCAACTACACTTCATTCAATTCTAAGTGTAGGCGATCGCAATCTAGTATAAACCCCACGAAGAGTTGGGGTTGATTCCACAGGGAGTGATACGGTAGATAATTCAATTACAAAGCAAAAGAGGTGTTCTAATCTATTAGGAATAAACATTTTATCGAAACAATTAAAGTAAGTTGCAGGGGTTTGACAACTAATGTCAATTGGGGGGATTAGAGTGAAAATTAGCAACTACAAAAGCATGGGAGTAACCAGTAGAAAGGGATCTTTGGGGATGTGATTGATTAAAAGCCAATTTCCCTGTACAGGTGATAATTATTTACTACAAAACCCTATATCTTTGTGGGTAGGTTGGGCTTTAAGTGCAATTGTTATCTCTTGATCAACTATCACGAATCAAGCGAGTTCTCTCGAACGTCGACAAGCATAACACTAAGAACAGTCTAAAACATCAATTAATTTACTCTCTCGAGCTAGATTATGATCGAATTTAGATTCTCATTCTCAAGCCGAATCAGCAATAACCCAGTCACTACAATCATCAATTGATAGTTTTAATTCTAAAACCTCTTTCTCAAGCAAGCCTAGAATGCTAAACTAGAATTGCATTTGGAACTACAATTCATGAATTGAAACACAACTATCAACCCAACCCACTTCAAATCAACAATTTAAATCAGTAAATACTAACACCCATAATCTAAATATAACATGTAATGGCATAACCACACCCCCAAAGCATGAGGGTTTTAGCCACACATTATAAAAAGGAAGAAAATGTTACCAACTATGTTCTCCATCAGCTAGGTAACAAATTGCAAGTCTTCACAATGCTTGAATTCAACTAAAAATCAAAACCCAACTTAACGTTCTACTCAAAACTCCAAAAACAATGTTAGGGATCAAAACTCAATGTAAGAACTATCAAACACTAAGAAAATTCGCTCAAAATTTCCAAACTAGTTTCATCCTTTAAAATTCACGTTTGTACTATTCAAGTTTTTACCTTTTGGACTGATCGGCGGAATTAGTCCAGCATCGCCAACCAGGTCGGCAATGCTCCAAGTGTCCCTTTCCACGCCATCTTGACTTGGCCCTTAACCATTTCTCTTCTATATCTTTAGGCTATCAGGATCCCCATCGCCTATCCAGTTGGCGGTTTGACGATATGCCATTTTCCATCGCCGAGTTGGCTTTTCCACAGGGTTTGCATGCTGTAACTTTTGGCGAGCTAAAGCACCACTCAGCAAGTCGCCAAGTTGTCTTAGCGATTGTCAGCTTTTCTTGTCTTTAGCTTTTCCACTCTTTTTTGCATGTAATGTCCTTGCTGCTCCTTTGCATTCATAACTGTAAATTAGAACTTAAACACCAGTTTAGAACATAATATAGGCATTGATGATACGAAAAGTATGAATATTAATCCTTAAATGAGTCGACTTCAATCAAACCTTACACATACATGAGATCGAACAACATTTTCTAGTTTCTTAGTTCACCAATTTATGTTCCAGACATTGCAATGTTCAACCCATAAATATCTAGGATGTCATCTAAAGAGTCTGACGGTCAAACTTCAGGTTAATGTCATACATGTTATAGTTTCAAACAAACAAAAGGCTCAAAACTTAACAATTGCACATCTAAACACATAAAAACTTCACACGTTTATCAAAATCCAAAAACACCAATCATAGTTTATCAGACACAACACAAAGTCAATATCTATTCATTTTAAAAGTTAAAATTGAAGGTTGCTCTGCACCCCCTCCCTAAAATAAAGGACTTTTCCCTTAAAGTCAATAAATCAAAACAATGCATGGCTGCGAGGAGGTGTCATACCTACGACGCACTAGGCGCTGATAGTCGGGTCGACGTCGGCACTCTTATCAATGGGTGCACTCTCAAAAACCTACTCTAGGTTAGGCTGGATACCACTAACCGTGACAGGTACTCCACTACGAGAAGCGCCATCTAATACCACATTTTTCCTCTGTTGCGCCAGTGCTTCTTCTTCCCTTGCTAGAATCCAAGACTTATTGCGAGTTTTCTTATGCTGCCTTCTTTCCTCTTTGAATAGGTTATGTGGCAGGTCTTCATCAAACCCTCCAGATTTTTCTTTCCTCTTCCAAGGTTTCTGTTGTGGCACATTTCCCTAGAAATCTTCCAGATCCTGAATGGTAGGGGGCTTGGTGAAAAAGCTCATTAAAGACTCCACGAGAATCGGTAGAGGCAGAGGGACAAGATTCTCGAGCAGCTTAGCAATTACTGCCCTCATTTCTGCCAACAGTGTCTTCAACTACTCCGCATTCGCCAAACCAGCAGCTTGGAACTGATTTTGCACATGAACCTCGAAGCCGACAATCTTATTTTTCAGCACTACTAACTCTTTTCGCATCTCATCTTTTAACCGCTTCTCTGCAGTTAACATATTGCGCTGAACAACCTCGGGTAGTTTGCGCACAATCTTATCCACAATAGTCTTGGTCTACTTCTAATCTGCATTAAACCTTTCAAAAATAGCAGTAGATATGATGACAAAAGTACATGTAGTCTGTGAGGCTGAAGCTGGTGGTGGTTGCACTCCTGCAGATTGTTGCAATGATTCATCCTTATCCAGAACTATAACAACAATTGGAATGTCCACTATAGCATGGGGTACAAGTACTAATTGTCCAACCACGGCAGATTTGGCCCAAAAGAGATGGTTGGCCACATCTTCTATTTTTGATGTTGCGGTGAGTCGTTTTGCTTCTGTCCATCTGTCTACTAGCTTATTTGGTGGAATAATTTTTTTCTAACACAACTTCCCTATCACATACCGAAATGGTAACCTAACTCTCTCATTTAGTGCTCTGTCCCACATTTTTCTAGCGATGATACGACCTACATTAACTGGGTAACCAACCATGAGGCAGGCCACCAGTGATGCAAGGGATGATGACAAGGTGTTATCATTTACTGTAGGTCTCAGATGTGCACGAACAATGGCCCACAAAACCTTAGCTGGGAATAACAATGATGCTTAGTGATCAACAGTTGTGCATCTTCTACCCATTGTGCATTCTCTCCCTCAAAAGCAATCAATCCAGCAATCCACTGCATGATACTTTCTGTAGACATCGGGTTCGCCATCTCAGTTTCTCTAGTTACAGCATATTGTTTACCTTCAAAATGGCAAATTGAAGTTGGTGCTGTAAACTCCGGACCATGTAGCATTCTGTTGATGGTTGCCCCATATATATCAACCGATCTGCTCCGAACCACTATTGAGTTAAGGGGTCCCCATGTACTGGCAAAAAAGTTATGCCCTCGTTTAGTAGTTTCACCATCTGTAGCAAAGATCATCAATGAGGATGCATAGGAGACATAAAATTCACTTGTAAGGTGGCGGGAGAATTTCCATGGAGAATTTGTTATCCATCCAAATCGGTGCATCTAGAATATTCTGTAGAAATCTGGGAAAGCTTTGATATCCGCCACCACTACCTTAGTCTGAGGCATGATTGGTCTATTCTTAGAAGTGCCCGACTTATTCACAATTCCATCCTTGAAGAAATCTTCAGACCTATTCACATTCCACATAGAGTGGAAACAGTCAATTAACTACTGTCTCACCACTGGATTGAATTGACGGAGGTGAACATATGGGACCATTGTTTCATGGGAAGTAACATCATCGTCCTCTTCTTCTGCACCTCCCTCTTCGTTTGCTCCAGTTTCAGATCATGTTCTTACTGTAGGTAGGGGTGTAGATACATCCTCCTAAGAGCCACTAATAGAATTTTCCTCGCTACCTGAGCCACTCTCAGAACCACTACAAGATCCCTCACCTCTACCGAAACCACTACATGATGCCTCACTACCACCAGATCCACTACCCTCCTCTTCAGACTGGAAGAGAGGATCTTGAAGAATGGCCCTCGTCGTTTGTGATCTCGTAGTTCTAGGTGAGTGTTCCTCAATCTTAGTGTTAATCTGAACCTCTGAACTGCTAGACTCTGCCTCATTATCAGTGTGATATGGAGAGGGAGGTGGTGAGGGATGTAGAGTTGTAGATTTTCTTTTTGGGCCCATGGTACCTGAGAAGAGAAATAAACATGTATTATTAAATGAATCAAGTACAATGACACACTAACGGGTACTCAGGCTTCCCCTTTGTAATTAGAACGTGACGTCTTGCCTTAACATATTGTTACCCAATCTATCATTGGGAAGAGTCACGAAATCAAAATGCAAAACATAAAAAGAAGTTCAAAAATAAAAATATTTTTTTATACGAGGGTCTACAAGTGTCGTGGCAGGTACCACGGTCCATGGAGACCATCGTTAACAAGAGACATGGTATATGGGAAGCAGGGATTTACACTGGTTAAGGTTCACAAAAGACTTCACGGTCCGTGAAGATGACCACGAATCATTTAGGACCTCGTGAATTTGGCCAGTGAGTTGGAACTTTGTTAAGTATGGACCACGAGTTACTTCAACGCCCATGATTCCCTTCATGGTCCGTGAAAGATATCGTGTTCTTACACTTAGCACTTTTTGAGTATTCTTCTCATGGAATTGTGGACAATGGGAAGTGTTATCCATTGTTAGCAGACAAACCTATCTTTACAAGACATTTTAGCACATGTGTATCACTACACAACCCTAATCATTCAAATACGACCATTTTCTACCTAATACAAGCATACCACAGACCTACAATCATCAATTCTCAACGTAACAACTTTTATCTTTTGGACTCAATTTCATCAAAAATATCATCATATAACACTAATCCCACACAACAATTCATACCCATACACCAAATTTTCCAATTTAACCTAATTTCAACAAACCCACATAATGAAATATCAACAATTATAGTTCAGCACATAAAAATGCTAAAATTCGACCAAATCAACGTAGTTTGAACTTGATTATAGATAAGATAAAGCATATAATAAGTAGGTAGAAGAACTTGCTACGAATTATTCGAATTTTAGCCCCAAAGAAAAAAAATGACTGCCACCTCAAGTTCTTGACACTATAGCACTTAGGGTTTCAATTCTTTGACTCTTTTGGGGTTCATGAATGTTGAAATGCCTTTTAATAACTATAGGAACCATTAAGGATGAGAGGGAAGAAGAAAAGAACCAACCCTTTGGCGCTTGAGGTGTTATAAA
This sequence comes from Solanum verrucosum, assembly GCF_900185275.1. Lineage (NCBI taxonomy): Eukaryota > Viridiplantae > Streptophyta > Magnoliopsida > Solanales > Solanaceae > Solanum > Solanum verrucosum. Next base: position 650,819 of record NW_026019974.1, read on the forward strand.
CATAAACTGGTTGTTTTTTTTAAAATTGTGCGGGTCGGGTCGCGTACAGTGGTCATTGTTAGGCTAATGACAACAGACTGTGAGGGAGCTCGTGAAGAGTACCTTGGTCCTCGAACCCTTCCATGAACATGACTAGGGTGGAACCACTTACCTAGGCTATATTTGTTACGTTCGCAAATATTAAATCCAGTTTTGAAAATCCACTTATAAGGCTTCGTATATCTGGCTCGTGACAAGCCATATAAACTACATTTTTTGGTATTTAAAATCCAATTAAGTTTGTGTACACGAATAATTGTCAATTATTGAAAAAACAACCCATCTTAAGTCGTCAATAGTTGTGGATAATTTATCCCTATTTCCTTCTCGACTTCTCAAGTTATTTCCTCAACGTTGTTGCTCCACCATAACACTTTCATAGAAGCCACTGCTTTAGTCCAAATCTTTCTTACCTGCCAAACCAAAATAGCCACTAACACCTTATCATAAAACAAGTCTGTAAAGACAAGAATATCCTTAACGGGCATAATTCAAAGAATTTTCGATTCACTTCTATACTCTAGATACATGGAACACCGGATGAACTGCTTTTAATTCTGAAGGGAAATCAATCTTGTAAGCCATCCTACCAATCCTTCGATTAATATTATATGGCCCTACATTCCTTGGACTCAGCTTTCCTTTCTTGACTAATCTCATGAAACCCTTCATAGGCCATACTTTGAAGAAAAACCGATCTTCTACATCAAACTATAAGTCTCGTAGTCAAACATCTGCATAAGACTTCAGGCTACTCTATGATATCTACAACCGATCTCTACTAAGTTTTACCTTCTCCATAACTTGTTAGATTAGATCATGACCTAGCAACTGTACTTCCCTAATCTTGAGCCAATAAATTGGTGGCCTTCACTTCTTCTATATAGAGCTTCATAAGGAGCTATTTGAATACTTACTTGGAAGTTATTATTATAAGGAAACTATAGTAGCAACACGTGATCATACTAGTTTCCACGAAAATCTAGCACACATACCCATAACATGTCCTTTAGCATTTAGATTATACGTTCGGCTTGGCCATCAATCTGAAGATGAAAATCCGTACTTATAAAGCATATAATAAGTAGGTAGAAGAACTTGCTACGAATTATTCGAATTTTAGCCCCAAAGAAAAAAAATGACTTCCACCTCAAGTTCTTGACACTATAGCACTTAGGGTTTCAATTCTTTGACTCTTTTGGGGTTCATGAATGTTGAAATGCCTTTTAATAACTATAGGAACCATTAAGGATGAGAGGGAAGAAGAAAAGAACCAACCCTTTGGCGCTTGAGGTGTTATAAACATAAACTGGTTGTTTTTTTTAAAATTGTGCGGGTCGGGTCGCGTACAGTGGTCATTGTTAGGCTAATGACAACAGACTGTGAGGGAGCTCGTGAAGAGCACCTTGGTCCTCGAACCCTTCCATGAACATGACTAGGGTGGAACCACTTACCTAGGCTATATTTGTTACGTTCGCAAATATTAAATCCAGTTTTGAAAATCCACTTATAAGGCTTCGTATATCTGGCTCGTGACAAGCCATATAAACTACATTTTTTGGTATTTAAAATCCAATTAAGTTTGTGTACACGAATAATTGTCAATTATTGAAAAAACAACCCATCTTAAGTCGTCAATAGTTGTGGATAATTTATCCCTATTTCCTTCTCGACTTCTCAAGTTATTTCCTCAACGTTGTTGCTCCACCATAACACTTTCATAGAAGCCACTGCTTTAGTCCAAATCTTTCTTACCTGCCAAACCAAAATAGCCACTAACACCTTATCATAAAACAAGTCTGTAAAGACAAGAATATCCTTAACGGGCATAATTCAAAGAATTTTCGATTCACTTCTATACTCTAGATACATGGAACACTGGATGAACTGCTTTTAATTCTGAAGGGAAATCAATCTTGTAAGCCACCCTACCAATCCTTCGATTAATATTATATGGCCCTACATTCCTTGGACTCAGCTTTCCTTTCTTGACTAATCTCATGAAACCCTTCATAGGCCATACTTTGAAGAAAAACCGATCTTCTACATCAAACTATAAGTCTCGTAGTCAAACATCTGCATAAGACTTCAGGCTACTCTATGATATCTACAACCGATCTCTACTAAGTTTTACCTTCTCCATAACTTGTTAGATTAGATCATGACCTAGCAACTGTACTTCCCTAATCTTGAGCCAATAAATTGGTGGCCTTCACTTCTTCTATATAGAGCTTCATAAGGAGCTATTTGAATACTTACTTGGAAGTTATTATTATAAGGAAACTATAGTAGCAACACGTGATCATACTAGTTACCACGAAAATCTAGCACACATACCCATAACATGTCCTTTAGCATTTAGATTATACGTTCGGCTTGGCCATCAATCTGAAGATGAAAATCCGTACTAAGATTAACTCGAGTCCCCAAACCCTTCAAGAAGGATCTCTGTGTTGTGCTATAAAATGTGTCCATCTATTTGAAGTTATCTATATCGAGACATAATTGAGTATGAATAACTCTCTAATGTACATCCCAACATATTCCACTAGAAGGTAGTCCTGCTAGATAGAAATGGGCTGATTTCGTCAACCTTTGAATAATCACCCAAATGGAATTTTATCTTCCCTCGCGAATGCGGAAAACATGTGACAAAATTTACATTTATCTCCTTCCACTTCCACAATGGAATATCTATCTCCTGAGTTAGCAAACTAGCTTCTGATGCTAACTCAGGCTAGAAGGTTCGTGTACTATCTGACGGACCGTGAACCCTTTTATTAACCACTTCCTTCCAATTTCCAGTATGTAAACTACCTAGTACATTTAGAATCTTGGTGCCTCCCATGTAGGGTAAAATTTAACATCGCGGCGCGATGCATGTTACTTGATTACTTAGACTTCATTAACCTTGCATTCATCCATTTTCAGTTCTTCTGGAACCCTAAGTACGTCTTGATACGCTAACCATTAGCCTTGAACCTCTCCCCTTTGTCATTCTCAACCTCAATAGCATTCGACTGAAATACCCGAGTTACCTTAAACATCCCAGACCATTTGGATCTCAATTTTCCCAAGAAATAGACGAAGTCTAGATTTGAAAAGCAGCACCAAGTCACCCAAACTGAAGATCATTTTCTCAATATGCTTGTCATGATATAGATTCATCATCTCCTTGTACTGTGCCTACCTCTCATATGCTCTTAAATGGAACTCATCCATCTCATTGATCTGATCCTGTCTCAGGTTAACAGTCTTACTCCAACTAAGGTTCAACTTCTTTAAAGCCCAGAGTGCCTTATGCTCAAGCTCAACCACCAAATGACAGGCCTTTCCAAACACCAACTGATATGGAGATACACAAATACGTATCTTGAAAGCTCTCTGATATTTTCATAGAACATCATCTAACTTTCTTGCCCAATTTGTCATGTAAGCATTCACTATTTTCGCCAAAATAGCCTTGATCTCCCAATTTGATACCTCAACTTGGCCACTCGTCTGCGGATGATAAGGTGTTGCCATTTTGTGCTGCTTAACCTCATATTTTGACAGAAGAGCACTAAACACTCTATTGAAAGAATGGGAACCTCCATCACTGATAATGGCTCTAGGTGTACCAAATCATGAGAACATGTTTTTCTTTAGGAACCTTACGACGCTTTTACCATCATTTTTAGGCAGAGCAACTGCCTCAACACATTTGGACACAAAGTCCACTACCACCGGTATATACTTTTTGCCATAAGAGCTCACGAATGGGCCCATAAAATCAAATCCCCATACATCGAACAATTCCACCTCAAGAATTGGTGTCATTGGTAGCTCGCGGCAACGAGAGATAGGTCCTTGCCGTTGGCATACATCACAACTCTTCACTGTATCAAGTGCATCATGATGGATTGTAGGCTAGTAGTATCCACTCTGGAATACCTAGTGGGTTGTCCGAGCACCTGCATGATGGCCATTAACTTGAGAGGAGTGGGAGGCCTCTAAGATATGTAGCATCTCTGCCTCAGGGATACATCGCCTAATGATGTTATCAGCACATACCCTATACAAATACGGATCATCCCAAAAGTACTTCCCCACATCATGTAGGAACATCTTTCTCTACGGCAACGTTAGCCCTTCAGGCATCAAATCACTAACAAGTAAGTTAGCAAAGTCAGGAAACCAAGGAATAAGATCAAGAGTTGCAGCTAATACCTTCTAATCTGGGAACAAATCATTGATATCTAACTCAAGTTCCTCCTTCTTTTCTGCTTTTAGCCTGGACAGGTGATCAGCAACCTGATTCTCACAACCTCTCATAAACTTAACCTTAAAGTCAAACTCCTGAAGCAGCAACACCAATCTAATTAATCTTGGCTTTGAATCTTTTTTTTCCCATGAGATATCATAGTGTTGCACGAACTATCACCTTAGTACCCAATAAGTATGCTCTGAATTTCTCAAAGGCAAATACCACAACCAGTAGTTCCTGTTCAATGATGGTGTAGTTATTCAATGACTTGCTAGCATAGTAGATTCGGTGGAAAGTCTTTTTGCAGTTTTGCCCCAACACAACTCCCAAAGCAGTACCACTTGCATCATACATGACCTAAATTGGTTCCACTAAAACTAGACCTATGATAATAAGAGCAAACACCAGCTTCTCTTTTATGCACTCAAAGGCTTTCAGGCATGCATCATCAAAGATGAATTTCATTTCTTTCTCTAATAATTTGCACAAGGGATTTGCATTCTTCAAGAAATCTATAATGAAACGCGTGTAGAATCATACATGGCCCTGAAAACTTCGAATACCTTTCACGCAGATGGGTGGGGGTAACATTTCAATCACCTCAATCTTAGCTTTATCAACCATTGTTCCCTTTTGAGACACCTTGTGACCGAGAACTATGCCTTCCTTGACCATGAAATGCCACTTCTCCCAGTTCAGAACTAATGTGGCCTTCTCACATCTCTATAAAGCCTTGCTAAGATTTAACAAACAATCATCAAAAGTGTCATCTGCCACAAAAAAGTCATCCATGAACATTTCCAAAGTGTCTTCTACCATGTCCGAGAAGATGGACATCATACACCCTTGAAAGTTGCTGGTGCATTACATAATCCAAATGGCATGCGTTTGAATGCAAAGGTGCCATAAGGACATGTAAAAGTAGTCTTCTACTGATCTACTTGGAGCAATTGATATCTGGTTGTACCCCGAGTATCAATTTAAGAAACAATACCACCCTTTGCCAGCTAACATATCTAATATATGGTCCATTCTTCTCTAGATAAACTTCAGATGAATAACTTGATCTTTAGTTTATCATTTCTCCATGCACCAACTAACTTGTCACATATCACTACAACAAATTTAACTATTAGTGACCAAAATTTTTTTTCACTTAACACTCCATTGTCATCACAAAAATCTTTAGTGAAGAAAAATAATTCGTCAATCATTCGTCCATAAAGCATGGGTCACTAAATGTATACAAAGAAAACTTAGTGTTTCGTCACTAAATAGAGTTGTATTAGCTACGAAAATGCTTTTTGTCCCCAAATGTATAGTATTGATGACGAACTTGTTTGACATAGAAGTTATAAAATTTTGTAGGTAATCGTATATTTTTCGTCACTAAAGAGGCTATTAAGGCCGACAAAAATAATGTGTCACTGACTATCTAGTTTAATTAGTGACGACATTATTTGTCTCTAATGTTATATGAAAAAATATTATTTTGTTACTAAAAACTATCTTTTACATACATATTCCTTTTTACCCCTAAATTTCTAAATTAGATATAGTTTTACTTTTTGTTTACAATTTTGTAGTTGAAAATGATACTAGCATCATTAAAAATGTTTCTTTTACTGACAAAACAAATAAAGTTGATTTGTAGGTAACAAGTAGGCAATCACAATTTCGGGACAAATATTATTCTTGTCACTAAATATCGTACTTTTTATGACGAACATTTAATCGTCTTAAAAAATACAATGTTGTCGTCACTAAAAGTTAAGCTTTTAAGGATAAAATATTTTTTCACTAATCACTGTATGATGACATCTAAATTCATAGCAATAGTATTCACAATTGTATTTTTGATATTGCTTCATCTCCTAGTTTCCGAAGGTCCCAAACCGAGGGACAATCCTTTGCAGTGGTATGACCTCAACTTAGTTTCAACGGACTTTTGTAATATCATTCAAATCAGTGTAACAACATAAAGAATGTAGCATTTGTGTTGTCAATAAACGGAACTAGTCACTTGGCCTAAAATCTGAATGAAGTGCTGAAACTAGTTGGCCAAAGAGGCAGCAGTTTTGCCTAAAATGTAGCAAGAATTAAGCTCGAAATAGAGCAGAAAGTGGTCCCCAAAAAATGCAGCGGTAAATGACTCAAAATTCAACGACTAAATGGCCTCAAATTCCGGCAACAAATAGTCCCAAAACGTAGAAAAAATCACCTTCAGATTGCAGAAACAAATGTTCCCAAAATAAAGCAGCTAATGCCCCATAATGCAGCCGTATATAGCCAAAAATGCAGCGGCAAAATGACCTCAAATTACAGCAGCAAATAGTCCTATAACATATCAAAAATCAGCCTCATATTGTTGCAGCAAATTAATCCAAAAATTGTAGCGGATCAGCCTCAAATACAATAACTATTTAGAGTAAAATACAATAGTTACAAGCAACACATAGCAATTATCCATCAGCAACTCAAGAGTGCAACAACTCAATAGATGCAAGATCATGTGAAACTTGAGATTTTTCTCAAGTTATGAAAAGCAAGATTGTTTAAAACTAGAGTCGAGAAACAATTAGCATTTAACAACACGAGAACAAACATTTTGAGTATCTTTATGAGAATGAATTTAGAAGGATAATTACAAACAAGAATACCAATATAACACTTAACATATTCAAGAAATAAGGGCTATCACCATCCAATTTCCAATGTTGCACAAGTCGAGATGTTTTCTTAAATCTTAGGCATTGTTGGACCATATAGCTAAAAGTAACCAAGCAAAGAGCGATCATTTGAGAAATATTTTGTGAACTTGGAAACTAAGATAAAGACACTAAAGAAGAAATCAAATCAGAACATCAGTTTTACAAACATCAGACGCCTTTTAACGTGGAATCTGGCACTGATCAAGAAAAAAAATGAATTCATATTTCCATTTCCCAGCCTTTTACTATGAAGGAATAAATTTAGGATGATGAACAACGGGAAACAAATAAATCAGAATCTAGAAGAGTGACAAAAGCATTCAAACATTTTGTTTGATCAATGTGAGAGAAAGGAGAGACAGAAAGTGCTAGAAGATGTTACAAGTACACAAATCTAATTATATAAACATGATTTCACCAAATCATAAGTGCTACATGATATTACAATATTGGCAATGAGAGAAAGTAATCACTTAAGATTTATTTCCCAGAAAACTAAATACCAAAGATGTCATACATCTTTTGAATCAACCTATACTAAGTTTTTTTAAAAGTTAGTTAACAAATTTTAGGATATCTAGAATCAGCTTTCAAATTAAGAAAGAGCAAATTTAAAATACATAGGCAAAACATCTTAATTCCTTCATACTTTTGACGTTAGCACAGATTTGACCATAGAATAAGTACGACAAACATCAATCAATTCACACAAAATTCACAACAAACAGAGACTTTGCAACATATACAAATATTCGAGCAGAAAGAAATGTAAATGGACACGTGCTAAAAAAATTTCACACAAAATTTGCACTAACATGAGTACTCAAAGGAACATACCAGAGGCAACACGTAATTTTTTTTGGATACATAATATGAATAAAGAATAAAAAGAATGCTTCAACATGAAAGTCTTCATTAGGGTCTCCTCGAGACTCGCTGGACAAGACGCAGCGTTGGGGTTTTGGTGATTCCGGACAGCGGTCAAAGATGATTGGACGATGGAAAAGAGAATAGGAGGTGGAGGGAGAGATAGTGGGAGAGTGGTGGGGCACTTGTCTCACCGGAGATGGTGGCGGCGGCTAGGGAAAGAAATGAGACGGAGGAAGAGAGAAGGTGAGGAGAGGTGTTTGGTGGTGCACGGTGATCGTCTAGTTCCTCTCTTGGAGAGGAGTGTTAAACAAGTGTGACCTTTGGCTTGTTCTTGCCGAAAATTTGAGAAGAGGGTGGAGTTGAGAGGTGTTGCAGATATTTTGGGCAGTAAATCTTTGAGAATGAGGAAGATTAGGGAGTTGGGGTATATGGTAGATATAGAGTATTATGCAAAAAATTGAAAATTTTAACATCAAAATTTAGAAATTATGATATTTGGAAAGAATTATAATTTTTTTGATATTTGGTATGATAATTGGTATTTATAAAATAACACTTAATAATACCTTATCAAAGTATATAGCTGTTACATATAAAATTCATATATATGTAAGTATATAATACTATAAAATATATAAAATACTAACTAATTATTTAGATATTGATTTTTTGATAGTTTTATCTTTATTTAAATGTTCTTTTTGGATGATTGATTAACAAATAAAATTATTTGTACTTTACTTTAAATATGTTTATATGTGTAAGGTATTAACATGACATACTTCAAATGTTTCTTGGAAAGTCAAAGTCATAATTCTTTATTATAACAAAGATATGTAAGTTAAAGTTGACCAAACTATGACAACCGATTTATTGTACAACAAAATACCAAAATAAAACTTTAAAATATTGACCCATACCAAATTAATTTGGTATAATAATGGTATAGTATTTTTGAAAACTGAACATCCAAACTATAAAAAAAAACATTTCAATAACGTACCATGTCCACCCCTAGGTAAAAATAGGAAAGCATGAGATTTAGAGCCCGTTTGAATTGACTTAAAAATTAGCTTAAGTTAAAAATAAAATAGTCAAACTTAAATGACTTTTAAGTAAAAAATTATAAGGTAGGGGAGGCCTACTTTCGTTTTTAACTTATTTTAAGTCATTTTAAACTTATTTTAAGTTATTTTTAACGCTGCCAAACACTTCCAAATTTAATTTAAGTCATTTTGACTTATTTTAAGTTACTTTTATATTTATCAAAAAAATTTAGAAGTAAAAAACTGACTTAAAAGTAGGTTTGACCAACATTTAGGCCAATCCAATCACTATTTTAATCTTAACCGTCTGATTAGATCATATGAATAGTTGAGATTGAGAGTTGAGTTTGGGATTTGAATTCGGGGCATATTCTGCTCAATTTGGGTAAACTAACATAAATCGTAAAAGATTTGACTAAAAGTTAAATAACAATGAAATTTAAATTAATTGAAAAGAATTGGAATAGATTGTTATTTAATAAGAATACTTATAATTAATAAATAAAAATGAGTGATCAATATCGCGTAAAACCTTTTTAATAAATAGTAATTTTTTATTATAAAAATAAGCATCTCGTTAATTTATATCTATGTTTATAATTTATAAACTAAACACATACATATTCATATATTAAATATGAAAAATTCATCATTTGTAATCGATAATTGATAAAAGTAAATAGCAATGTCACATGCCCTTTTTCGTATGATATAGTTCTACATTATCATATCATTCTATGATTTCATCTTGTTGTTTTCTACTTGAAAAAATATTTATCATTTGTCACTTGTAATTAGCAACATGTGTTTTTGTAGCCAAAATATTATTTTCTATATTTAGTTATGAATTTTTTTGTAGCAAATAGTTAGATCATTTAGCTACAAATTTTATATAGTCGCGATTTGAACATTGCACATTTTGTGACAAAACACTATTTTCACTAAATAAAAGGTTGATTAGAGACAATAAAAAGATTGTCGGTAATTGTTTATATAATTAGTGACAAAAATTAAGATCACAATTAATAAAAAATATTGTGGCTAAACAAACAACATTTAACTACGAACTCTATTTTGTTGCTATTTCAACAACCTATATTTCATGACGAAATATTTCTTCTTCCAAATTGATAGCTACTTTTAAGAAGAATAATAGTTTGTCACAAATTGAACGTATTATTAGTGACAAAAAATGTGTCACTAGTAACATTAAATTTGTCGCTAAAGATTCTTAATAAATGAAACCAAATTATGTTTTAGTGGGAAATTTTAGAGGACAATTTTGCTACGAAATTAGATGTTTTGTCATTGAACGTATGTTGCTCAAGCATTTAAATATGAAATGTAATTTTTAGTCGCAAAAGGTGAATAATTAGTGACGAATTTTATGTCGTACCTAATTGTAGCTAAATATCACATTGTTCATTAGAAAATTAATGAAAATGATTAAAGTTGCTTTGAGAGTAAAGCATCCATGTTTTGGTTAAGGTTGGTTGCCTTCCTTGGTCATATTGTGTCGAGCTTGGGTATTGAGGTTGATCCTAAGAAGACGGATGTGGTTAAGAGTTGGCCTAGACCTCTAACTCCCACCGTTATTTGAAGCTTTTTGGGTTTGGCCGGTTACTATAGGAGGTTTGTTGAGGGTTTTTCCTCTATTGCTTCTTCGTTGACAGCCTTGGCTCAAAAGATAACTAAGTTTGTGTGGTCGGAGGCTTGTGAGAAAAGCTTCCAAGAGTTGAAAGATAGACATACTTACGCTCGAGTGCTGACCTCACCGGAGGGTACCGATGGGTTTGTGGTATATTGTGACGCTTCTCGAGTGGGTTTGGGATGTGTCCTTATGCAACATGGTAAACTGATTGCCTATTCTTCAAGGCAAATCAACGTCCATAAAAATAATTATCCAACTCATGATCTTGAATTAGCGGCGATGGTGTTTGCCCTTAAAATATGGAGGCACTACCTATTTGGGGTCCATGTAGATGTTTTCATGATCACAAGAGTTTTCAATATGTGTTTAGCCAAAAAGAATTGAATCTCTGAGAAAAGAACTACAGAAGGATTCTTACATGAGTGTCCTTTACCATCCTAGAAAAGCTAATGTAGTTGCGGATGCCCTAAGTCGAATGTCCATGGGTAGTGTGGCTCATGTAGAAGATGTGAAGAAGGAATTAGTCGTGATATGCATAGGTTGGCCTAGTTAGGTGTTGAACTACTAGATTCCACCAAGGGTTGAGTCATGGTCCATAATGGTTCCTAATTGTCCTTTGTAATAGACATGAAGTCCAAACAATACCTTGATCCCATATTAATGGAGTAGAAATAATCGGTACTCAACAACTCCGTTGAGGCTTTATCCCATGGGGGAGATGCGGTGCTTAGGTACCAAGGTCGTTTATGTGTTTCAGATGTTGATGGCTTGAGAGAGCAAATTTTAGAAGAGGCTCATTGTTTGCGGTATTCTATTCATCCGGGAGCCACCAAGATGTATTGTGATCTACAGGAAGTCTATTGGTTGAATGGGATGAAAAAGGATATAGGGGTTTTGTGGCCAACTGTCCGAATTGTCAACAAGTTAAGGTCGAACACCTAAAACCGGGAGGTTTGTCCCAATATATAGATATTCCTACTTGGAAGTGGGAGGATGTGAATATGGACTTTGTTGTCGGTTTTCCTCGTACTCGAAGGCAATATGATTTTATTTGGGATATTGTGGATAGGATGAAAAAATCAGCCCACGTTATTCCCGTCAAGGTTTCTGATTCGGCGGAAGACTATGCCAAATTATACATCAAGAAACTAGTGAAGTGGCATGGGGTTCCCTTGTTTATTATTTTGGATCGGGGTACTCAATTTAATTCACACTTTTGGAAGGCATTCCAGAAAGGGCTTGGTACCAATGTTAAGCTTAGTACCGCTTTCCACCCTCAAACGGATGGTAAAGTACAACGCACCATTCAAACCTTAGAGGACATGTTGAGGGTATGTGTTATTGATTTCAAGGGTAATTGGGATGACCATCTACCATTGATAGAGTTTGCCTACAATAATAGATACTATTCAAGTACTTCTATGGCTCCTTTTGAAGCATTGTATGGTAGGAGGTGTAGATCTATGGTTGGTTGGTTTGAGGTAGGTGAATTTGCTCTAATTGGTCCCGAACTAGTTTATGAGGACATTGAAAAAGTTTGACTCATAAGAGAGAGGTTGAAGACGGCCCAAAGTCGGCAAAAGTTATATGTTGATGTTACAAGGAGGGATCTAGAATTTGAAATTGGTGATTGGGTCTACTTGAACATCTCACCTATGAAAGGTGGGATGAGGTTTGGTAAGAAGGGGAAGCTTAGTCCCCGGTATGTAGGGCCATACCAAATCGTGAAACGTATTGGGAAAGTTGCATATGAGTTAGACTTACCAAATGAGTTGGCTTTAGTTCACCCGGTGTATCATGTTTCCATGCTTAAGAAGTTCATTGGGGATTCGGTATCCATCATTTCTTTAGTGGGTTTAGGAGTTGATGAGAGTCTATCCTATGAGGATGCTCCGGTGGAAATTTTGGACTGGCAAGTGAAAAAGTTGAGAAACAAGGAAGTAGCTTCCGATAAGGTTTTATGGAGGAATCATTTAGTTGAGGGTGATACATGGGAGACCGAACCGATATGAAGTTCCGCTATCCTCATATTTTTCCTTCTACTCCTTTTGAAGCTTGAGGTAAGTAGTTCCTCTTGAGTTTTAGTGTTTTGCGGAGCCATGTGTCTTGTATGAGTTTTTCATGATTTCCTTATGCCATGCATGTTCTTGATGAAATTCATGTTTATTAAGAAAATGAGTTTTATGATTTATGTGTCCCTCATGTTGATTGTGCATTTAGTACGATGATGGCATATTTTAATTCATAAGGTGATTTGATGAACATACTTTGTTGTGCTTGTGATGAAATAGCATATTGGCTCCATGATGTTGTAATTAGCTTTCTTTTAATTGGAGAAGGTAGTTCCTCCTATGAACATGATAAATGTTGTATTGCATGCATATTTGGTTGGTAGATGTAGTTCCTACTCCCTTGTGTTGCATGTACCATGTCTTGAGATGGAGTTGAACTTTCCTCCTTTGAAATAATGCGTGAAGTGAATAGTGCATTTTTGGGTTTGCCCATTGTCGATGTTTCATGCATGATGGGATGCTAGTCTTGAGTTTCTAAAGTAGGTCTAGAACATCATTCGAGGACGAATGTTCCCAAGGGAGAGATAATGTAACACTCCGGAATACTAATGAACAAAGCTAGAGCCTAATATGTAAACCAGTTGCCTAAATGGGGTTGAACGTAAAGATTAGAGTCTTATATAAACTCCCTAAGTTAGTACAAGTGTGTTAGGACCTAAACGTCAGGGTATGACCCCCCAAAGACCAACCAAGGGTCCTTGAGGAGGGCCTTGGTTTGTGATACGCTCAAATTACACCTCCCTAAAGAAGTATAAGCGATCGTTATCAAGTAAAGAACCCAACTTGTAGGTTGGGGTCGATCCCACGAGGAAAATGGTTTAGACTTTTCTTTAACCAACAATTATATTCAATTAGCCAAAGTACTTCCAGAAACAAGAAATAAAAACGGGGGGTTTGTGAAACAAATTGGAAGAATTCAGTAAGTAATCAATAAACAAAAGTCAATTTCGGTTGTTATCAAGATGAGAAAATTAACTAGGGTAGATGTGTTCCCCACAAGCTCATAACACAGTAATCCTAGTAATCGCAATCCTTTCCTAGTGTATTACATGCAAAGTGATAAGTTAGGTATCTCTAAATCCTTGATCCGGCATCTAGAAAAATTCACCCCGCACCTTGATCCAGCTACGTATGTATAATTTACTAACCCTTACCTTTACCTCATATTAGACATCATAATCGATGTTTGACTTAGTTATTACTTTGCACCAATTGATACTAGCCTATTAGATAGTATCCCACTAAATCTATGTTGATAATTCTTTTCTTATTGATTACCTCCTTGATCCGGCAAGTAGCAACAAGGCGAGTTCTAATGCGTGCACTCGTTAAAAAGACTTTTAAACGAAAGAATTATCAATGCATGCAAAACACTATTTCAGAATTGCTTATTTACTATTCATACTTTGTTAATCGCTCATGGTTCCCACAACCCTAGTTGTGGATTTAGTTACCCATATTAGCAAGAACACAATTCATAGTTTTAGATGAAGGAATTATGAACTTACGTAAAGAGAATAATAAACCCAGAAATTTAACTTGAATTGCAAAGCCAGAATCTTCAAAACAAACTTAGGAAAACAATAATTGCTAGAGTTGCAAATTTATCTCCAAAGTCACAAAGTAAAACTAGAATAATAATGTTTAACCCCCAAAAACGAGGTTTACATGCCCTATTTATAGAAAACAAATCCTAAATTAAAAGGAAACGAATTAAGGAAAGTTTATTCAGGTACGCGTCTTCAATCCACGAGACTGACTTACGTACCGTCCATGGATCTACGGTTCGTAAGTCACTTCCGTCAGCCAGGACTTAGAAAATATTTCCGCTTCCAAAAATCAGCTTCTCTGAAGCAAACCACGGACTAGCAGTATGGACCGTAGATCGATCTACGGTCCATCAATCCCCTCCGTAGCTCCACAGTTAGAATCTTCAAAGATCAGGTATTGGAACCCTCACAGTATCACTCTACGGATCAACAGTACGGTCTGTAGATTAATCTACGGACCGTCAATGAACACCGTGGTTCCACACTTGGTCATATTTCCCTGATTTGTCCTCAATACCATGCCTGCTGATCTACGGTTATCACCTACGGACTGTGAATTGACCAACGGTCCGTAGATCACCTCTGTAAATGCCTGGTTTTTGCATTTCTTTCAACTGTCTCTATACTTCCGCGCCTGAACATCTTTCCTGCAAAACATGATAAAAACACATAAAAACCAATATAAAAAGGCCCTAGACAAACACAACTTGTAAGTGAAATATATTAGAAATACCATAAACTCACGGTTTATCAACACCCTCAACTTAAATTCGTTGTTTGTCCTCAAGCGATGCACTACAACTCTAAATGACACTTGTATAGAAGCAAGCATTTTCAAACCCAAGCAATCACATGGCTCTCTACCCTCCTCATTGTTCGAGTGCACATTCGTTCTCTTAGACTCGACAAGCCAATTCATGTGGATCACACCATGACACAAATTGACCAACTGACACACAACATACACCTTCTCACTATCACGAAAGTACCAACTTTCTGACAATGTAACTAGTGCCATTACTTCAAACGAAATCCCCTTTTCCCAAGAATGAATGACATTCATGGTACAAGGATTTATTCAACACTCACGCTCAGAAGTAATTTCAAATACAGTTAGTGCTCAATGCCATAAGCTTGCCCTTATTTTCACTGCTTAGCCTCTCCAAAATAGATTCTAGGATCACTATAGGACCTTCTTGGCTTGTAACGTAGGCTCAGGATCAGGTGTGGTACATTTGGGTACTGCTTAGTGACTTTCTGCCTTCCTTGACATTACACTCGGCTTTCAACCTCTTTTTGCCCTATTTTTGTCATCCTATCGTTTTACTTTCTTTCCCTTAATTTTCTTCAACCACGAATGTGACTTCAGACTTTGTAGCTCTTTTTTCTTTTATTTTATTTTTTCTTTTAGCTTTCAACAAGTCGCATCCTTTCTTTTCTCTTTTTTTCTTTTTCATACCCATTTTTTTTTTAGTTCCCTCTTTCATAGCCACCCTCAACTTATGGATTTTCCGTTAGTTGAGGTACACAATACCCGATGTCATGTCAGGGCCAAGATTGAAGTTACTTTTTACATTAGCCACCCTCAACTTAGGCTTTTGGCCAAAGTCGAAGTGCACATGTCCAAGGATGGACCGTGGCCAACATAGTAAATTATGGGAAAGTGAGTTCAGGGTTTAGAAAGAAATGGTTTAATTTTAGGATCAAATTTTTTTGGATCAAAGGGAGCATTTATTTCATTTGGTTGGATCCTTCTTTTAGGCGATTTGTGGATTTTTCAGAACAATGACCTATGATCACTTCCTAACCTCTAGATTGAATTGTCTTAGCAAGACTAACCAGACAAGTTCTAGTTTTGCACAAAAACTGTTTGAACACTCACCGATTCTCACACGCTCTTGGCACATAGTTCCATCATCAGGTTATCAGATTACCCAGTTCAAGTTTCACCTTAAGTCATGCTATCAAGTTGGTTCATGATTATGTCATACTCAGAGCCAGCACATTCAACTAATTGTAGCCTACAAATTCTAACATACTTCCCAAAATCTGGCGGGTATCATAAGCCATCATGCTTCTTTCTTCATCATGCTTCTACACATTCGATCTTAAGACATGTTGGTTCAACAAAAATTAAACAGTCTCTTGGGGGAAAAGAGCACAGGAAAGAAAACCCCAAGAGAGGATTCATGAGTTGGGTTATTCAGACTTCACCCTATCACTCACAATCCATTTACCCCACCCCCAACAAAAATAGATGCAATTGTCCGCAATGCATACAGAAACATTAAAAGAAAATGGATAGGGTGAAGCAAACCTGTGGTGCAAAGCGCCAGCGAATAATCAACAAGCAGGGGGGTCCGGTTTCCCGAAGCCCGCTGGAACAGTGGTGGTGGCACCCTCAGTAGTGCCCATATCTGCAATCATAGCACTCTCAGTAGTGCTCTTTATCAATCTTCCCGCACCATCAGTGGTGCTCACAACGTCCCTCAAAACAGGCTGAACCTCTGCAACTGGGCAGAGCTCGATGCTCCTGCAACTCTCTCACGCACCCTCTGCAGGCGCAACTCTTCGTCTACAATCGAAGCCCTCTGTGCCTCCTTCGCTTGCCTACACTGTCTCTTGAGAGCTTTCTCCTCCTCAGTGCGGTGAGACCAGTGCCGCTTGCCTTTGGCATGTGTACGGGCAAGCTCATCCTCGGTGGTCCCACTGAATAGAGCATCTAGAACTGTATCATCAGTCAGTGTAGTTGGTGCAACCTGAGGCTCAACTGAAGGTGCGGCAATGATGGCATCAACGTCAGTCCGGAGGCTGGCTAAGTAAGCCTGCAAAGCAGAGAGATCTATGGCCGGGGATGATCGCTCGAGAAATCGTAGTTCAAAGGCATCAAGGCGCTTATTAACGGCCTGGACCTTTCGATCCATCATCCCCTCCATCCTACGCTCTATTCTGGCCTTAGACTCGGCTATTGACTTTTGCATCCACGGCTGGATGTGATGCAGCAGGGTGGCCATCTGAGCTTCTAACTTCTGTACTCTGGCCAATGGGACAACAATAGCTCCTAACTGCAGTGTGGACCGGGACGAGCTTGGAGCCATACTAGCTGCCTGAGATAGGAGCCCGGGACACTGTCGGTGTGATCGGGGATGCTAAGGTCATCACCTTGTGCCTGCCCTACTGTGTCTGCAAGATCGGCACCCAAAGAAGGCACCTCAACCTGAGGCTCTCTGCGAGGTGCTGCCACATTTGCCTCATCTCGAATAAGGCCGATGTCAAATGCCCCTGTAGGGTGAACTAACTTGTCGCAATGCCAGATCGACACTCTAGAGTCCCTGCACAAATGAAATATTAGACAGGGGAAGGGGTAGGTGGTGGATGTCCTGAATGCCCTCTTGTGAATCTCTGCCAGCAACATGCGGGCAAAGTCGATCTCAACTCCTGCTACCAATGCCGCAACCATGACCGCTCTGTCCCACGTGACTTGATTGTCAGCTTTTGCCGGCGACACTCTGTTACGCACCAGCAGCCAGAAGAACTTGGCTACAAAATTTAGTGTGGCCTTCCGATTGCCTAACCATGGGGTGGCGACACATTCCGCACGTTCGCCATTTGCAGCAATGTACCTGGCCAACCATAGTAGAACAACCTCTCGCTGCTTAGCATTCCTCTGGAAAGCGCCACTCAGCTGTGTTGAGAGACCAAGAATGACCCGTAGTAGGACCATAGAGAAAGTGTCTGATCGTAGCAGGTGATATGTCCACCGGGCATCCTCGAACCAAAGTGGAAGTGAGCGGATCCTGCGCTAGTGGCTTTGACCGCTTGGAAATGGAACCGCGGAGAGTGGCAGCATAGGAAGCATAGAAATCCCGCACAATCTCCTCGCTGTACGTCCCTGGGTCTCGAGCCATCCAGTCACACTTGTGAAGGTTGAACAGCCGGTGAATGTCTGGAACAGTATGCAGGCTCCCCGTGAGGACTCTGCGCTCCTATGTAATTAGTCGGGCCATCTTCTGTTTGTCGTTGACCATCTTAACATCCCAATAAATTTTCCATTGACCTTCTACACACCACCTATTTAGCTCGCCGGTTACAGGAGTGGGGTCATCATTCTGTGGTGCAGGTATGGACTCTGAGCTAGTTGCTTCAGCAGACGAGGCTGCTTGGTCATTCTCTCAAGACCTTGTGGATGATTTGGCATTGGACCCTGTAGCATGGGCAGACTCTGATAGTGAAGAATGGGCAGACTTGGAGCCTGACGCATGGGCAGACTCAAACCCGGACATAGACCCCTCTTAACTAGAAGCAGCCCTAGTTGGTGACCCGATCAGTGTGTGCTCCTCATCAGACTGGGAGACAGTGACTACGTCGGGAAGCACCTTCTAGGGGTGCCTCTGGTGCTCCGAGGTGCAGCGCGAGAAGTCCTAGGTTTGAGAGGCACATATGCTGGATCAGTGTCGTTGTCTGTGTCCTCATCAATTACCCGGAAACTAGGGGCAACAGATTTTGACTTGCCCCTTTTTGAGTAGGTGACCATCTTCTTGGGTGCCATTGTACCTGCGGGAGCGGTATTAGTGCCCAAGACTAACCAAAACTATACTAAGACAAAGTAGAAAGGCTATAAACGAAGAACAACAAAATCCCAAAAGATTTCAGATAGATGCTACAATGGTCATCCACGGAGGAGACCTACGGTCCGTGGACTGATTACGGTCCGTGGATCTCTTCCGTGGATTAGGGGGCCTATCATATAGGTCGCAGATGGAAACCACGGAACTGCAGAACGGTCCGTGGACTGATTACGGTCCGTGGATCCCTTCCGTGGATTAGGGGGCCTATCATATAGGTCGCAGATAGAAACCACGGAAGTGCAGAACGGTCTGTGGATGGACCTACGGACCGTAGTCCACATTTGTGGTTTCACACTTAAGTGAAATTTTTCATGTGCATCCATTTACGAACCCCATCTACGGTCCGTAGATGGATCTACGTTCGGTAGACCGGGTATCGTGTATGCCATCTGTGCCAGGTATTATACATTTTTGGCCTTAGTTTTCAACATTAACGCAATATCATCATTCATTTACAACATTAAATTATGCTAGTTCTTCATTCTTAAGATTCCGACTGATTATTATACCAAACAATTTATACTAGTTCTGGAACCCTAAGTCGAAACTAACATATAGTTTTACGATCACATACAATAATGCTGCACAATCACTATCTATCGTTCCAAGGGCATTGTAATTTTCAAGTTTATCATGCAATTTCATCTAACAATTACCCAAGGTCAAGACCCAACTCCCGACTTTCTATATTCAATCTATGAATCGAAATTCAAAGTGAGGGGAAAGCCTATTACCTTACAAGCAACAAGGAGTGGGGTGATTGCGTGATTACACTAAGCTTAGCAAGGCCAAGGAGTTGCCTCTTCGTTACTGACCAAAAACCGGACCCTTTTTGTTAGATTATGGGATGGGTTGTATTTGAAAGGAAAGGGAATTTGAGGAATTATGGAGGGGATGATATTATGGAGGAGTTATGGAGTGAATTAGGGAGATCATGGGATGTTAGAAACGGTTTTGGGAGTAATGGAGGGAAGGGGAATGGTTTAAAACGAATGGGGGTTTTTAAATAGGGGAATCCGGGTCGGGTCTGACAGCCTGAGGGTATGGACTCACGAGACCCTGTCTACGGTTCGGGAGTCGATCTACGGTCCGTAGATCAGGACCGTAGATCACTCATACACTTGCAAATTTAGAAACTTACCTGGGATCTACGGGCACCATTTACGGTCCATTGATGAATCGACGGACCGTCGATTGTGTCCGTAGACTTCTGCACCAGACCATTTTCTGCAGAATTTTTGTGGTGTACCTGCACATGTAGCAACCAATAGGCTATTCTTTTTACATTTTCAGGACACTTTTTAGACACGGACCATATTCTAATTCTAGCCAACACTAGTACAAAAGTAAAACAACTATCAAATTTGATACATGGAAGAAATTGAATAGTGCAAACAACTATAGAAAAACTCTATCCTATCGTTGGCTAGATTGTACATCTTAGGTTGCCTCCCAAGCAGCGCTTGATTTAACGTCGCGGCACGACGCAAGCCTCCTGATTACTCAGACTTCATCAAGATTGTAGGCCTCAATCACTTCTTTCACAGTTTCAGCATTTCCCAAATAGATCTTGATCCTTTGCCCGTTTACCATGAACCTTGTTCCATCCTTTTTTTCAAGCTCAACCGCCTCATGGGGAAACAATTTTGTGAGAAAAAATGGTCCGGTCCATTTGGACTTGAGTTTGGCTGGAAACAAGCGCAACCTAGAGTTGAACAAAAGCACAAGATCACCAACCACAAATTCTCGCTTTTCAATTCTTTGATCATGATACCTCTTCATCTTCTCTTTGTACAAGGCTGAACTTTCATAAGCTTTTAGTCGAAACACATCAAGTGTATTCAAGTCATCCATTCTTTGATTAGATGCGATGCCCCAATCAAAATTTAATTTCTTCATTGACCACATCGCCTTATGCTCTAATTCTACTGGTAAATGACAAGACTTCCCATATACAAGTTGGTAAGGAGACATACCTATGGGGGTCTTGTATGCAGTGCGATATGCTCATAGAGCATCATCAAGCTTTTTTGACCAATCCGTTCTATTGGCACTCACAGTCTTCGCCAATATCTGTTTGATCTCTGTTGGATACTTCAACTCGACCACTAGTCTGTGGATGGTAAGGGGTGGCTACATTGTGGCGGACACCATATTTCTCAAGTAGTACCTTGAACAACTTATTACAAAAGTGAGACCCTCCATCGCTAATAATAGCCCTCGGTGTACCAAATCTGGAGAAGATGTTCTTTTTCAAGAAAACGGTGACACTTTTTCCTTCATTGTTAGAGAGCGCAACTGCTTCCACCCACTTCGATATATTGTCAACCGCAACAAGAATATACTTCATCCCATATGAACTCACAAATGGACCCATGAAATCAATGCCCCATACATCAAACAACTCTATCACCAATATAGGATTCATAAGGAGCTCTTGCCTCTTTGAAATCCCTCATTCTCTTTGGCAACGATCACAAGACTTGGCGAAATCATAAGCATCTTGGTGGATGGTAGGCCAGTAGTATCCACACTGCAAAATCTTATGTGCAGTCTGAATACCACTATGATGCCCACCAACAGGCGATGAATGGCATGCTTCAAGTACACTCAACATCTCAACCTCGGGAATGCAGCGACGAATCATTCCATCAGCACACCTACGATACAAATAAGGTTTATCCCAAAATAATTTCTTCACATCATCCATAAACCTTTTCTTTTGGTGAAAAGACAAATTGGGAGGCACAATATCGCTTGCCAAATAATTAGCAAAGTCCGCGAACCAAGGAATTAGATCATGAGAAGCAGCCAATACCTGTTCATCTGGAAAAATATTATTAATTTCAGCCCTATCTCGAAGCTTTAGCATAGCCTCTTCCTCTAATCTGGACAACTGATCGGCAACTTGATTTTCGGTTCCCTTTCTATCTTTTACCACAAAATCAAACTCTTGAAGCAACAATACCCATCTAATCAATCTTGGTTTTGCATCTTTTTTTGCCATCAAATATCTCAATGCAGAGTGGTCAGTATGCACTATGACCTTAGTACCAAGCAAGTAGGAATGAAATTTCTCGAACGCAAAAAGCACCGCTAGGAGTTCTTGTTCGGTCACAGTATAATTCTTCTGACCACATTTAGAGCTTTGCTAGCATAGTAAATAGGGTGAAGAATTTTCTCTCGCCTTTGACCCAATACTACACCAAGCGCCACTCCACTCGCATCGCACATTACCTCAAATGGTTGTCCCTAATCCGGTGAAATAATGATAGGTGTTGTAACCAACTTCTCCTTCAGCTCTCCAAATGCTCTAAGACAAGCATCATCAAAATAGAACTTACTCTCCTTCTCGAGCAGTTTGCACAAAGGATGTGCAAGTTTTGAGAAATCTTTGATGAATCGCCTATAAAAAACCTACATGTCCAAGAAAACTTCTAACACCTTTTATTGAAATGGGTGGCGCAAGCTTTTCTATTACCTCAACTTTAGCTCTATCAACCTCAATACCTTTCTCTGAAATTCGATGTCCCAACACTATACTTTTTTTAACCATGCAGTGACACTTCTCCCAATTAAGCACCAAGTTGCAGTCTTCATACCGTTTAAGCACCTCGGCCAAATGATCTACACACCGATCAAAAGAGTCACCTACAACTGAAAAATCATCCATGAACACTTCAATACTGTCCTCCACCATATCAGAAAATATCGACATCATACACCGCTGGAAGGTAGCTGGGGCATTGCATAACCTGAATGGCATCCATTTGAAAGCAAAAGTCCCATATGGGCAAGTGAAGGTGGTCTTCTCTTGGTCTTCTGGAGCTATAGAGATTTGATTGTAGCCCGAATACCCATCAAGAAAACCATACCAACCCTTTCCTGCAAGTCTATCCAACATCTGGTCCATGAATGGCATAGAAAAGTGGTCCTTTTCTGTCCACGCATTCAACTTCCGATAATCCATACAAACTCTCCACCCAGTAATAGGCCTCATTGGAACAAGCTAATTTATTTCATTTGGAACCACAGTCATACCACCTTTTTTAGGCACACACTGCACAGGACATACCCAACTACTATCTGAAATGGGATAAATAACTCCCGCATCCAACCACTTGATGATCTCCTTTTTGACAACTTCTTGCATAGGTGGATTTAGTCTTCTCTGGTGCTCGATACTGGGATTATGATTTGGCATGAGTTGGGTTTTGTGAGAGCAAATATCGAGAAGAATCCCAATGATATCCGCTATAGTCCACCCAAAAGCTCGCTTGAACCTTTTTAACACAGTCACTAAGCACTCTACTTGTCCTGCATTCAAATCTGCCGCAATGATGACCGACAAAGTGTTCCCTTTGCCCAAGTATACATACCTCAAATGCGGTGGTAGAGCCTTAAGCTCCAATTTCGGTGCCTCCACAATAGATGGTCTTGCGGGTGGGGACTCGCGATTCTTCATGTCTAATTCATACTTCTTTGGTTTGGGCCGGTATTCACACATATCGAGCGCGCCTACCAACTCATCATACTCTTCAATGCCATCACTATCAAAGTTCATAATTACTGCTGCTAGTGCCTTAACACCTAGTCGCTCTTCAATTTGCACTTTTGTCCCAGTCTCCACTCTGTAAGTTATGGCAGATACTGTTTGGAGCTCACCACTCTGCTTCATGGACCTACAAATATTGAAAGTTGCTTCTTCATTATTCAGTCTGAACTTCATATGTCCCTTTTCCATATAAACCAATGCTCGCCCTGTGGCAAGAAATGGTCTCCCAAGGATGATGGGAACCTCAAAATCAACCTCACAATCAAGAATCACAAAATCTGTCGGAAAAATGAAAGACTCCACTTTCACTAGCATATCATGGAGTACACCAATGGGCCTTTTCACAGTTTGATCGGCTATAAGTAATTGCATTGCAGTGGGCTTTGGGTCCCCTAAACCCAACCTCTTGTAAATTGACAAGGGCATGAGGTTGATGCTAGCACCAAGATCACACAATGCCTTAGCAAAGTGTAACAACCCTATAGTACATGGGATCATGAAAGCACCAGGGTCTTCCTTCTTCTGCATAAGAGATCTTGTAGCAATAGCGCTACAATGTTGCAATCTATCATCATCTTCAAAACTCACAAACCTTTTCTTTGTCACCATATTTTCCATAAACTTCGCATACCCAAGTATTTGCTCCAAGGCTTTTATCAAAGAAACATTGATAGAGAGTTGCTTCAACATAGTAATAAACCTGCGATATTTACCGTCCTCGGTCTTTTTCACTAACCTCTGTGGAAAAGGTGGTGGAGGTCTAGGTATGGGGACCACTTTATGAGATATCACCACTTCTTGCTCTGTTGCTTTCTCAGACTCTAGTCTAACCTTTATCACATCATCTTCTTGTCTAATCTCAACTTCCACCACAGACGCGCTAGGTGGATCTATGGTTTGCTTACCCCCTCGAGTAGTAACTGCCATACAATGACCATCATTCTTTCGATTCTGGATGGTGTTGCTAGGAAGAGTGCCAGGTTGACGTGGGTTCACTGTAGTAGACAACTGAGTCATCTACTGCTCTAGATGCTTTATTGACACTGCATGGGCATCAACCTTTTGTCCAATACCAGACAAGTCGCTTCTCATCTCCTTCACATTCTCATCAGTTGCATCAAACCTTCTCATCATCTTTTGCATCATATCTTTAATATGCGCCATATTGCCTCCAGTTTCCCTAGCACCAGATTCTCGATTTTGAGGGGGAACATAAGGTCCAACCCGATCGTTTCTGTTGCCATAGTTGTTCCTATTGTAGTTGTTGTCGCGATTGAAGTTCCCATCCCGGACATAGTGATCCTCTCGGTTGTAATTTCCATAGTTCCGACCTTGGTTTCCTTGACCTTGGCGCCAATTTTCCGTGTTGGATCCTTGGGCATTTGGTCGGAAACCCCCCGTCTAATCATTCACAGCATAAGCATCCTCTTCATAGTAACACTCTTCCACTGGTGGTGGAGTTCTAGTTAAATAATTCACATCATTTACTTTTTCTGGTCCTCCGCTCACATGCTTCAATACCAACCCCAACGCGGTCCTCATCTGGGCCATCTCTTCACGAATATCATCTGCAGAGTTGTTATTTGTATTATGAACGGCAAATGTGTTTCTCCCAGTATCTGACCTCCGAGTGCTCCATGCTTTATTGTTGCGAGAGATCCTCTCCAGTTTTTCAGCAATTTGTGCATATGTACAATCACCATATAAACCTCCGGCAATAGTGTCAAGTACTGTTTTATTGTTATCATCCTGTCCTCGATAGAAATATTCCTTCAGTGACTCATCATCAATACGGTGGTTTGGGACACTTCTTACGAAGGTAGTGAATCTGTCCCACGAGCTACTCAAAGACTCTCCACGTAATGCCATAAAATTGTTGACCCTATCTTTGTGATTGAGCTTCTTAGACACTGGATAGTACTTTGCTCGGAACACCTCTGCCAGTTGGTCCCATGTGAATATTGAGTTATACAGAAGCTCAGTGAAGCATACTGCAGCATCGCCTGTCAGTGACAGAGGGAACACTCGTAATCCAATGACATCCATATCCAAGTCTGGTCTACCTACACAACTTTTGCAAACCACCCTTAGCTTGGCCAAGTCAGCATGTGGATCCTCCAATGGCAATCCTGAAAATAAGCCTCTTGTTGTAAGCATCTGGATCAAACTACTAGTCACCACAAATGTGTGCCCTGGAGGTAGAGGTGGTAGGACAATGGGTCCATCAGAGTCTTCTATATCGATGTTGCCCCGATAGTTGTCATGTTGTTGTGGGCCTGGTGGACCATGCAACCTCACTGCATCTCCCAATTGATTTTTAGCTTAACCCCGGTTTTCCCCACCAACTACTCTTGGCTGTTGTAACTCAACTGCTTCATCTAGATTTCCTCCGATAGGATTAACTAGAAGACCTTGATTGTTCATTCTTCGCAAAGTTCTGTTGAACTCTGGATCGTACGGAGTAAGTGGTTCGCCTTGGCTCCGTGTACTTGGCATACACTAGAGTCGGAACCTGAGAGAGACAAAAACAAAGGGAAAAAGTAAAATTATGAAATATCTGACTAACGTTCAAGACAAAATTTGATACGCTCAAATTACACCTCCCTAAAGAAGTATAAGCGATCGTTATCAAGTAAAGAACCCAACTTGTAGGTTGGGGTCGATCCCACGAGGAAAATGGTTTAGACTTTTCTTTAACCAACAATTATATTCAATTAGCCAAAATACTTCCAGAATCAAGAAATAAAAAGGGGGGGGGGGGGGTTTGTGAAACAAATTGGAAGAATTCAATAAGTAATCAATAAACAAAAGTCAATTTCGGTTGTTATCAAGATGAGAAAATTAACCTTTGGTAGATGTGTTCCCCACAAGCTCATAACGCAGTAATCCTAGTAATCGCAATCCTTTCCTAGTGTATTACATGCAAAGTGATAAGTTAGGTATCTCTAAATCCTTGATCCGGCATCTAGAGAATTTCACCCCGCACCTTGATCCAGCTACGTATGTATAATTTACTAACCCTTACCTTTACCTCATATTAGACATCATAATCGATGTTTGGCTTAGTTATTGCTTTGCACCAATCGATACTAGCCTATTAGATAGTATCCCACTAAATCTATGTTGATAATTCTTTTCTTGTTGATTACCTCCTTGATCCAGCAAGTAGCAACAAGACGAGTTCTAATGCGTGCACTCGTTAAAAAGACTTTTAAAGGAAAGAATTATCAATGCATGCAAAACACTATTCCTGAATTGCTTATTTACTATTCATACTTTGTTAATCGCTCGTGGTTCCACAACCCTAGTTGTGGATTTAGTTACCCATATTAGCAAGAACACAATTCATAGTTTTAGATGAAGGAATTATGAACTTACCTAAAGAGGTTAATAAACCCAGAAATTTAACTTGAATTGCAAAGACAAAATCTTCAAAACGAACTTAGGAAATCAATAATTGATAGAGTTGCAAATTTATCTCCAAAGTCACAAAGTAAAACTAGAATAATATTGTCTAACCCCCAAAAATGAGGTTTACATGCCCTATTTATAGAAAACAAATCCTAAATTAAAAGGGAAACAATTTAAGGAAAGTTTGTTCAGGTACGCGTCTTCAATCCACGAGACAGACTTACGGACCGTCGATGCATCTACGGTCCGTAAGTCCCTTCCGTCAGCCAGGACTTAGAAAATATTTGCGCTTCCAAAAATCATCTTCTTTGAAGGAAACGACGGACTAGCAGTACGGACCGTAGATCGATCTACGATCCGTCAATCCCCTCCGTAGCTCCACACTTAGAATCTTCAAAGATCAGGTACTAGAACCCTCGCAGTATCACTCTACGGATCAATAGTACGGTCCGTAGATCAATCTACGGACCGTCAATGGACACCGTGGTTCCACACTTGGTCAGATTTCCCTAATTTGTCCTCAATACCATGCCTCTTGATCTACGGTTATCACCTACGGACCGTGAATGGACCTATGGTCCGTAGATCACCTCCGTGAATGCCCTGTTTCTGCATTTCTTTCAGTTGTCTCTATACTTCCGCGCCTGAACATCTTTTCTGCAAAACATGATAAAAACACATAAAAACCAATATAAAAAGGCACTAGACACACACAACTTGTAAGTGAAATGTATTAGAAATACCGTAAACTCACGGTATATCAGTTTGCAGCCAAAAATTTGTCTCAAGGCGAACCCACGAGCCGTGGGTGGACTCACCCCCGAAGGTAAGCTAGACCTCCCCCAATTTTTCTAAAGTCTCTGTCTGAGCTACGAGTATGCAGTACGGTCTGTGGACCCACTCATGCCTCGTGGGTGGGGTCTGGTGAGTGAGGTCTGGACCTTGGCGAAAATGACAAGCCTCAAACCCAACCCACGAGTGCCCAGTACGGTCCGTGGGTTCATCCACGCCCCATGGGTGGGGGTCGTGGATGGGGTCTGTATAGCTGTCTTAAGTTTCAGCCTAGGGTGAGTTAATATAGGTAAATTCTATTTTAATTATTCAAAGGTAGGGACGGTTTATACTAGTTATCTTGACATATATAAGTAGTTATTAACTATTATCCACCTCTTTAACACCTCAAAACTCATCACATGACTCAAACAAAAAACCAACTCCCCCCTCTAATATTTCTCTCTACGACTCCATTGAAGAGCAAGAACAAGGTCAAATCTAGGGTTCAAGGAGCAGACTTTCTTCTTCAATTTCTTATGCAAATCATCAGAAGGTATGGTGGCTTTTCATCTATGGGTAGCTATCACCCATAGAGCCTATTCAAACTTGGTTTATAAGATTTCAATTTCCCCAAAAACCTATGGTTTCAATCTATGTCATGTGTCTTCTTCCGAAATGTTTTCCATTGTTTAATTATGGTTTATTATGGTTGATTATGATAGATGATGATTGGATTTAGGGAGTATTGCTTATTTATGATGAAATTCCCCATGGACAATGATTTCTTCCATATTGTTAAATTATGAATTGATGATGTGGGTTGATTGATATTAGAAGTATGTCAATCTATTATGTCTATGTTTATTGAGTTATTGAATCATATAATTTCCCGTATCTTGTATTAATTATGGATGGTTGGGTTGATCTCGATTCATAGCCTTGAAGGGCAAATTGTTAGGGTTTGAAAATGTTGATGAGGATTGTATATGAACTCATGATTCACTTAGATAGTGATGATCCTATGAATATTGTGTAATTGTGCTATTGTTGTAAGATCCTTCCCCCCATACCCTTACACGTGAATATGAATGAAAGGTCTATGATTATGATAACATTGTGGTGTTGATTAAAAGGCTCTTCTCATGAAACATTATGAACATGATGTGAAAGGTTTATTCGCGTATTAATGATTCTAAGGTTGAAAGGAAATTCTCACCTAATGAATCCATGAGCTACCATGATACCATGTTGGTTTGAGTGCTAGGAATTCTTCCATGAACATGAATTTAAAGTAAAGACTTAGCATGAATATTTAAGGGAATTAAGCTTAGCACCGAGTGGATATGAATATGAGATGGACGCTTTTACGTCAGACTGTCCGACTTCCCAAGTCAAGTTATCTCATGAGATGGAAACCTTTTATGTTAGAAAGTCCGGGTTTCTAATAGCAATCTCCTTATCCCATAACTATGTGCCCACATAGGTCTTTAGCTAGTGGATCCACCTAAATGCTAAACATGTTAGTTCTACCTTAGGCAAGTAGTACACCTCATTTTCGGTGTGGGGGCATGACACTGGATTCCATGTAGCTCACATGATCTATGTCGATTAAGGCTATATTTTCCTACATGACAAGAACATGATCCATGGCATGACAAGAATAATATTATGAACTATGAATAAGAACATGAGTTATGTACTATATATGATTACTTGAGAAGTTCTACTTATTATGAATGGGGGTATGGGATGTTATTCATGCATTACACAAGTAGGCTTCGAGAGTGATTTTGGTATGTGCTTTTATGACATGATGCCTTATGAGTTAATGCATGCTTTATATGAACCATGAAAATGAATTAAGAACAACAACATGAACATGACCATGAACTATACTTATGATTTCTTAATGAGCTTTGCTTAGTGTGAGTTGGGATATGGGACTTCACTTACACATTGCACAAGTGAACTTATAAAGGGGTTGTGGTGTGGTTTCCTCATACTATGAAGTTATGTATGCATGATTATGGTAGTCTAGGGTTGCTTATGGTATGGTTTGACTATGTAACTAATCTAAATGTGCATGATGGATGTTAAACTTGATAAATGTATGATTTCAACTAAATGTCGCTTTTATGCATGTTTTAAGGACTTTTATACATGGCTTCCATACTTAGTACATTATTTGTTCTAACCCATATTTTCTACATTTTCTTATAAGTGTAGGTTTCGATCGTTGGGATATACTCCTCCTTTAAAGTAAATCTTGGGTTGACTATTCTCCAAGCTTGGTGAGTCCTCATGGTTCGAGGACAAGGCTTATTCATTTCTAGTTTCATGTTGTACTTTCCATATTCGAGACTATGTCGTAAAGGGCTATGACCCTAATTTTGTATTCAATTGTAGTAGATGGTTTCTATGAGACAAGGTCTAGAATCTTATATTTCTTTTATGAAAAAGACTTCTATTGTAAAAAGTTTTAAATTCTGCATAATTTCTATTTACTTATGTTCATGATTATGCTAAGGGCTTGTATGAGACCCCTTTGAGGTCAAGTACACTATGTTACATCTAGGGGGTACCCCTAGGTCGTGACTGAGTTGGTAATCAGAGTACAAGGTTTAGAATCATTATACGGTGATGTCTAATGAACCACGTCTAGTAGAGTCTTGTTCATGAGTATGAAGCGTGCCACACTTATGACTGAGAGGCTATAAGTTGTATAGGAACTTTTACTTCTTTCATTACTCTTTAGTCGTGCCTTAGAGTTTTAATTCTATGCAGTAATTTTCCTAACCCTTCTCTTGTATCTATAGGATATGAATACAAGAAGGGCGACCGCAAGAAGGACGGAAGAGGAGATAATTGTGAATAAGGGAGTTCGTCCCCAAGGTCCTCAAGAGTCTCAAGTTCCTCAAGCTCCTAATGATTAGGGGGCTGTGATGAATGTGGAAATAAGGTCGGCTCTCCAAATATTGACCCAAGCCGTGATGGCCCAAATCAATACGGATGCTAGAGCTCCTGTGAACCCTAATGAGAGCACCGTGGCTTCAAGTATGAGATATTTCACAAGAATGAACCCTCATAAGTTGTTTGGTTCTAAAGTGGGTGAAGACCCTTAAGAGTTTGTGGAAGAGGTCTACAAGATAGTTGATGCTATGGGGATGACTTCTAAAGAGAAAGAGGAGCTAGCCTCTTACCAATTGAAGGGTGTGGCCCAAGTATGGCATACTCAATGGAAGAGAAATAGGCCAGAAGGAGTAGGTCCCATAGGTTGGGAAGTGTTCAAGAAAACATTCCTTGATAGTTTCTTTCCCCGAGATAAAAGGGAAGCCAAGGTGGAAGAATTTATCAACCTTCGTCAAGGAGGTATGGGTGTTGAAGAATATTCTCTAAATTTTACCAAATTGTCCAAGTATGCTCCATCTTTGGTGGCGGATCCGAGGGATAAGATGAGTAGGTTTGTGATGTCTAGTTTGGTGTGAAAAGAATGTCGTTAGGCTATGCTTCATGATAAAATGGATATATCCTGTCTTATGGTGTATGCTAAACAAATGGAGGATGAGAAACTCCAAGAAAAGAATAGGGAAGTGAAGAGGCCTAGGACCGATGACGGGAACTCTTCCAAGGGAAATTTCGAGAGTCAAGGTAGAGCATGTTTCAAGAGAAGGTTCTCCAACCAAGGCTCCTCTATTGCTCCAACGATCAAGAAGGATAAGGTGCCTAACCATAAGCCTTAAAGAGGTAATAGTGGTGGATCTTCTATGACAAGGCCTACTTGTGCCAAGGGTGGCAAGAAACATGAGGGGAAGTGCCTTGTTGGCACGGATGGTTGCTTTAGTTGTGGGAAGGGTGGTCATATGATGAGAGATTGTTCCATGCTAAAGGTTCAAGGAAGATAGGGCAAGAAAGCCCTCCCTAGTGGTTCAAACTCCGATGCTCACAAGAATAACCGCTTTTATGCTCTTCAATCCCGTGGTGACCAATAGAGCTCCCCAAATGTGGTGACGGGTATGTTGCAAGTCTTTTATATAGATGTTTAAGCATTGTTAGACCTCGGTGCCACTTTGTTATTTGTTACACCTTTTGTGGCTATGAAATTTGAAATACTCCTCGAAGTGTTATTAGAGCCTTTTTCGGTGTCTACCCCGGTTGGTGACTTGGTAGTGGCAAAAAGAGTCTATAGGAGTTTTCCTATTTCTTTGTTTCATGAAGTCACTTTGGTTTATTTGATAGAGTTAGACATGTTAGACTTTGATGTCATTTTCGGTATGGATTGGTTACATGCATGTTTTGCCTCTATTGATTGTAGAACTCGGGTGGTTAAGTTACAATTTCCAAATGAACCTACTGTAGAATGGAAAGGGGGAAATTACATCCCCAGAGGTCAATTAATTTCTTTTCTCAAAGCTAGGAAAATGATCTCCAATGGGTGCATTTACATATTGTTAGGGTTATGGATGTTGAGTCCGAGACTTCTTCTTTAGAGTTGGTCCCCGTGTTGAGTGAGTTTCCAGAAGTCTTTCCTGATGACTTGCCCGGAATTCCTACCGAACGGGAAATATAATTTGGCATTGATCTTTTGCTGGATATGCAGCCTATATCCATTCATTCTTATGGAATGGCTCCGGCCAAATTGAAAGAGTTGAAGGAGCAACTCAAGAATTTTTTAGAGAAAGGCTTTATTCAACCAAGCATCTCTCTGTGGGGTGCTCCGGTATTATTTGTAAAGAAGAAGGATAAGTCCCTTAGGATGTGTATTGACTACCGCCAATTGAATGAGCTAACCATAAAGAATAAATACCCTATTCCTAGAATTGATGATTTGTTTGACCAACTCTGAGGAGCTAGTTACTTTTCGAAGATTGACCTACATTTGGGCTATCACCAAATATGGGTGAGAGAGGCTTACATTCCCAAGATGACCTTCCGAACGATTTATGCTCACTATGAGTTCCTAGTAATGTCTTTTGGTCTAACAAACGCCCCAGCGACATTCATGGACCTAATGAAAAGGGTATTTAGACAATATCTTGATTCGTTTGTGATCATTTTTATTGATGAAATATTGATCTATTCAAGGACTGAGGGTGAACATATGAATCATTTGAGGATTGTATTCCAAGTCCTTAAGGACTACCAATTATATGCTAAGTTTAGTAAATGTGAGTTTTGGTTAAGGTTGGTTGCCTTCCTTGGTCATATTGTGTCGAGCTTGGGTATTGAGGTTGATCCTAAGAAGACGGATGTGGTTAAGAGTTAGCCTAGACCTCTAACATCCACCGATATTCGAAGCTTTTTGGGTGTGGCCGGTTACTATAGGAGGTTTGTTGAGGGTTTTTCCTCCATTGTTTCTCCATTGACAGCCTTGACTCAAAAGATAGATAAGTTTGTGTTGTCGGAGTCTTGTGAGAAAAGCTTCCACGAGTTGAAAGATAGACATACTTCCGCTCGAGTGCTGACCTTACCAGAGGGTACCGATGGGTTTGTGGTATATTATGACGCTTCTCGAGTGGGTTTGGGATGTGTCCTTATGCAACATGGTAAACTGATTGCCTATTCTTCAAGGCAAATCAACGTCCATAAAAATAATTATCCAACTCATGATCTCGAATTAGCGGCCGTGGTGTTTGCCCTTAAAATATGGAGGCACTACCTATATGGGGTCCATGTAGATGTTTTCATTGATCACAAGAGTTTTCAATATGTGTTTAGCCAAAAAGAATTAAATCTCCAACAAAAGAACTACTGAAGGATTCTTACATGAGTGTCCTTTACCACCCTAGAAAAGCTAATGTAGTTGTGGATGCCCTAAGTCGAATGTCCATGGGTAGTGTGGCTCATGTAGAAGATGTGAAGAAGGAATTAGTCGTGATGTGCATAGGTTGGCCTAGTTAGTTGTTCAACTAGTGGATTCCACCAAGGGTGGAGTCATAGTCCATAATGGTTCCTAATTGTCCTTTGTAATAGACATGAAGTCCAAACAATACCTTGATCCCATATTAATGGAGTAGAAAGAATCGGTACTCAACAAGTTCGTTGAGGCTTTATCCCTTGGGGGAGATGCGGCGCTTAGGTACCAAGGTCGTTTACGTGTTTCAGATGTTGATGGCTTGAGAGAGAAAATTTTAGAAGAGGCTCATTGTTCGCGGTATTCTATTCATTCGGGAGCCACCAAGATGTACCGTGATCTACGGGAAGTCTATTGGTTGAATGGCATGAAAAAGGATATAGGGGGTTTTGTGGCCAACTGTACGAATTGTCAAAAAGTTAAGGTCGAACACATAAAACCGGGAGGTTTGTCCCAATATATAGATATTCCTACTTTGAAGTGGGAGAATGTGAATATGGACTTTGTTGTGGGTTTGCCCCGTACTCGAAGGCAACATGATTTTATTTGGGATATTGTGGATAGGATGAAAAAATCAGCCCACATTATTCCCGTCAAGGTTACTTATTCGGTGGAAGACTATGCCAAATTATACATCAAGAAACTAGTGAAGTTGCATGGGGTTCCCTTGTTTATTATTTTGGATCGGGGTACTCAATTTAATTCACACTTTTGGAAGGCATTCCAAAAAGGGCATGGTACCAATGTTAAGCTTAGTACCGCTTTCCACCCTCAAACGGATGGTAAAGCGCAACACACCATTCAAACCTTAGAGGACATGTTGAGGGTATGTGTTATTGATTTCAAGGGTAATTGGGATGACCATCTACCATTGATAGAGTTTGCCTACAATAATAGATACTATTCAAGTATTTCTATGGCTCTTTTTGAAGCATTGTATGGTAGGATGTGTAGATCTCTGGTTGGCTGGTTTGAGGTAGGTGAATTTTCTCTAATTGTTCCCGAATTAGTTTATGAGGACATTGAAAAAGTTTGACTCATAAGAGAGAGGTTGAAGACGGCCCAAAGTCGGCAAAAGTTATATGCCGATGTTAGAAGAAGGGATCTAGAATTTGAAATTGGTGATTGGGTCTACTTGAAAATCTGACCTATGAAAGGTGAGATGAGGTTTGGTAAGAAGGGGAAGCTTAGTCCTCGGTATGTAGGGTCATACCAAATCGTGAAACGTATTGGGAAAGTTGCATATGAGTTAGACTTACCAAATGAGTTGGCTTCAGTTCACCTGGTGTTTCATGTTTCCATGCTTAAGAAGTGCATTGGGGATTCGGTATCCATCATTTATTTAGAGGGTTTAGGAGTTTATGAGAGTCTATCCTATGAGGAAGCTCCGGTGGAAATTTTGGACCGCCAAGTGAAAAAGTTGAGAAATAAGGAAGTAGCTTCCGTTAAGGTTTTATGGAGGAATCATTTAGTTGAGGGTGATACATGGGAGACCGAGCCGATATGAATTTCCGCTATCCTCATATTTTTCCTTCTACTCCTATTGAAGCTTGAGGTAAGTAGTTCCTCTTGAGTTTTAGTGTTTTGGGGAGCCATGTGTCTTGTATGAGTTTTTCATGATTTCCTTATGCCATGCATGTTCTTGATGAAATTCATGTTTATTAAGAAAATGAGTTGTTTGATTTATGTGTCCCTCATGTTGATTGTGCATTTAGTATGATGATGGCATATTTTAATTCATGAGGTGATTTGATGAACATGTTTTGTTGTGCTTGTGATGAAATAGCATATTCGCTCCATGATGTTGTATTTAACTTTCTTTTAATTGGAGAAGGTAGTTCCTCCTATGAACATGAGAAATGTTGTATTGCATGCATATTGGGTTGGTATATGTAGTTCCTACTCCCTTGTGTCGCATGTACCATGTCTTGAGATGGAATTGAACTTTCCTCCTTTGAAATAATGCTTGAAGTGAATAGTGCATTTTTGGGTTTTCACATTGTCGATGTTTCATGCATGATGGGTTGCTAGTCTTGAGTTTCTAAAGTAGGTTGTTGTCTAGATCATCATTCGAGGACGAATGTTCCCAAGGGGGAGATAATGTAACACTCCGGAAAACTAATGAACAAAGCTAGAGCCTAATATGTAAACTAGTTGCCTAAATGGGGTCGAACGTAAAGATTAGAATCTTAAAATAAACTCCCTAAGTTAGTACAAGTGTGTTATGACCTAAACATCATGGGATGACCGCCCAAGGACCAACCAAAGGTCCTTGAGGATGGCCTTGGTTTGCAGCCAAAAATATGTCTCAAGGCAGTCACCCACGAGCCGTGGGTGGACTCACACCCCGAAGGTAAGCTAGACCTCCTGCAATTTTTCCAAAGTCTCTGTCTGAGCTACGAGTATGCAAGACTGTCTGTGGACCCACTTACGCCCCGTGGGTAGGGTCTCATGACTGAGGTCTGAACCTTGGCCAAAATGACAAGCCTCAAACCCAACCCACGAGTGACCAGTACGATCCATGGGTTCATCCACACCCCGTGAGTTCATCCACGCCCCGTGGATGGGGGTCGTGGATGGGGTCTGTAAAGTTGTCTCAAGTTTCAGCCTAGGGTGAGTTAATATAGGTAAATTCTATTTTAATTATTCAAAGGTGGGGACGGTTTATATTGGCTATCTTGACATATATAAGTAGTTATTAACTATTAACCACCTCTTTAACACCTCATAACTCATCACAAGACTCAAACGAAAAACCAACTCCCCCCTCTAATATTTCTCTCAAATCTAGGGTTCAAGGAGCAGACTTTCTTCTTCAATTTCTTATGCAAATCATCCGAAGGTATGGTGGCTTTTCATCTATGGGTAGTTATCACCCATAGAGCCCATTCAAACATGGTTTATAAGATTTCAATTTCCCCAAAAACCTAGGGTTTCAATCTATGTCATGGGTCTTCTTCCAAAACGTTTTCCATTGTTTAATTATTGTTTATTATGGTTGATTATGACAGATTATGATTGGATTTAGGGAGTACTGTTGATTTATGATGAAATTCCCCATGGACCATGATTTCCTCCATATTGTTAAATTATGAATTGATGATGTGGGTTGATTGATATTAGAAGTATGTCAATCTATTATGTCTATGTTTATTGAGTTATTGAATCATGAAATTTCCCTTATCTTGTATTAGTTATGGATGGTTGGGTTGATCTCGATTCATAGCCTTGAAAGGCAATTTGTTAGGGTTTGTACATGTTGATGATGATTGTATATGAACTCATGATTCACTTAGATAGTGATGATCATATGACTATTGTGTAATTGTTGTATTGTTGCAAGATCCTTCCCCCATAACCTTAAACATTACTATGCATGAAAGGTCTATGATTATTATTATATTGGTGTGTTGATTGAAAGACTATTCTCATGAAACATTATAAACATGATGTGAAAGGTTTACTCGCATATTAAGGATTCTAAGGTTGAAAGGACATTCTCACCTAATGAATCCATGAGCTACCATGATACCATGTTGGTTTGAGTGCTAGGCATTCTTCCATGAACATGAATTTAAAGTAAAGACTTAACATGAATATTAAAGGGAATTAAGCTTAGCAGCGAGTGGTTATGAATATGAGATGGAAGCTTTTACGTTAAAAAGAGTGGCTTCCCAAGGAAAGTTATCTCATGAGATGGAAACCCTTTACATTAGAAAGTTCGGGTTTCTAGTAGGAATCTCCTTATCCCATAACTATGTGCTCACATAGGTCTTTAGCTAGTGGATCCACCTAAATACTAAATATATTAGTTCTACCTTATGCAAGTAGGACACTTATTTTCGGTGTGGGGGCATGACACCGGATTCCATGTAGCTCACATGGTCTTTGTCGGTTAAGGCTATATTACCCTACATGACAAGAACATAATCCATGACATGACAAGAACAAAAATATGAAATATGAACAAGAACATGAGTTATGTACTATGATTACTTCAGAAGTTCTAGTTAGTATAAATGGGGGTATGGGACTTCATTCATGCATTCCACAAGTAAGCTAATAGAGTTATTGTGGTATGTCCTTTTATTACATGATGCCTTATGAGTTAATGCATGCTTTATATGAACCATGAATATGAATTATGAACATGAACATGAACATGACTATGACGTATACTTATGATTTCTTAATGAGCTTTGCTTAGTGTGAGTGGGGGTATGGGACTTCACTTATACATTGTACAAGTGAACTTATAAAGGGATTGTGGTGTGGTTTCCTTATCCGATGAAGTTATATGAAGTTTTGTATGCATGATTATGGTAGCCTAGGGTTTATTATGGTATGGTTTCACTATGTAACTACTCTAAATGTGTGTGATGGCTTTTAAACTTGATAAATGCATGATTTCAACTAAATGTCCCTTTTATGCATGTTTTAAGGACTTTTATGCATGACTTCCATACTTAGTACATTATTTGCGCTAACCCATATTTTCTACATTTTCTTATAAGTGTAGGTTCTGTTCGTTGAGATATACACCTCCTTTCAAGTAAAGCTGGGTTGACTATTTGATGTTTCGATTGAGTAATCAATGACACAACTACCAGTACAAGTGTCTATGAATCGTGCAATAGTATAGTAACCCAACCAAGGGTTGGGGTCGTGTCCCAAGGGAGCGATTTTGAGAATTAATAGAAAAATAAAATCTAGTTCTAACAAGTCGTAGCTAAAGACATTACCGATTAAAAACATTGTAAATTAAAGAGGGACACTAAAGTGTGAAATATCAATTTGGGGGTTTTGTCACATGTATAGCAAAAACAACAAAAACAACAAGAAAATCAAGTATGGGGAAGAGTTCTTGGGGTATGACCGCAATACAAGTTGAGATAAATAGTTGGGTACATGTTTTCTATAGGAAATTTGCAAGATAACAGTGACTAGGCTAAGCTTTTAATGGAAATAAGTTCCCTCTCGGGCAACTTACCCCGTTTCAAATGTGTTCCTCTCGGACAACCATTTTCCGCATGAAGACCAGCCAACGCCTTACCCCACTCACTTTCTCGAGCTGAGTGTTAGGATATGGGACTAGGGCTCACCCTCTCGGGCTGAACCTCATGTCGATCCACTCCTTAGGCCATAAGTCTAGTGGTCTTGGTTTCGCGACCTCCCTCTCGGGTAAGCCAAAAACACACAGGTAGCTTTGTATTTGCAACTACAAACCCCTTAAATTAAACCACAACCACTAGGTGAAATCACCATTTAAATACATCTAACCTATCAACAAGCAAGACTCCACAATAATATCAACACATATTTGCTAAATCACACCCCAAGAATGGGGGGTTTTAGCCACACATCAAGAAATAACAAAATACACCTAAAATAATAGTGAAATCAAATGGGTATAAGAAATTAAATCTTCATTTAAGCAAATGAAGAAGAATAGAGAAGACCCACTTCCAACTTGGGGAAGATGAACTCATTTCTTCAAGTTTCCAAAACCCTCTCCAAACTTGAGAGTAAAATAAAAACTACTAAAACTATACTGTCTAATGATACTACAAAGACTGATACTAAGCTATAACTCTCAACGAGTATTTATAGTTTTCAAAAATCTGTGTTGCGGCGGAGCATTCGGTGACATTTGTAGATATCGCCGATCAACTCGGCGATTCTCCCTTTGGTGTAGTTCATCACCGTCTTGCACCATACTTTGGCATTGTCGTGCTCTGGGTCATTGGGTGACATTGTACTGCTTCGTGGAACTCCTCGGTGATACGCCGACTGCTCCCCTTTTCCACCGACTTGATCCTCTCCTTCAGGTCTCAGCACACTGGAACA
Source organism: Solanum verrucosum (assembly GCF_900185275.1). Taxonomy (NCBI): domain Eukaryota; kingdom Viridiplantae; phylum Streptophyta; class Magnoliopsida; order Solanales; family Solanaceae; genus Solanum; species Solanum verrucosum. The sequence goes on from NW_026019974.1 coordinate 690,070, forward strand.
AAAAGCGAAGTGAGACCCTTCAGTGATTCACCAAGTGAACTCGGCGATCCTAAGGCCTTCATTTTCTCGTTCTTTTCAGCCTTTTCATTCCTTTTTGTGAAGTAGTGTCCATGCTTTCCTTCAAATTTCAAATTCCTGAAACTTAAAGGTTTTCATCAGATATTGAGATAAAATAAGCATTTGAGGACACAATTTCTATTAAAATACAGCCTTAAATGAGTCCAATTTTTGGACTTATCAACACCCCAAACTTAAACTTTTGCTTGTCCATAAGCAAATTCAAGTTCAGCTTCCCAAAAAGGGTGTCTCAAATAGTGCTATACAAGACTCAATCATGAATGTACACAACAATACTTCAAACTACGTACTTATGCAAAGATTCAACTGTGTACTCAAAGATTCAAGTTGTGACACACCATTACCAAAGATTCTCATGTTCACAATACTTTCTACTAATGTATGTTCAAGCTCAACGAAAGTATCTAAATATCACCACACAAAGAATGATTCCATATTCACACATAGAGGCTACTCATTTTAAGATCAGGAATCAGATGCAACTCTCACACTCAAAAAGAGGAACACAATGAATGCTTTCACCCATAGGTTTACCCTTATTTTCCAATTGACTTTCTATTCGTCTTACTCAAGATCAAAAAGGTCTTTTCAAGTCTTGTAATGGGGCTGAGTCGATAGGTGTGGTCGGTTAGGTTCAGTGACTTCTTCATCCTCATTAGATGTGGTGTTCTCAAAATGTCCTTTTTCATTCCCTTATCACTTTCTCTTCTAGAGCTTCTAAGTCATATTTTTATTCTCTCTCCATGTATTGCTTGGAAACCCAATTCCTTTTGCACTTTTTTTTCCAGAGGGTTTCCATTTTGTTTTGCAATACCATGGGTTAAAGAGACCTTTTCTTCCACTTCTTGACTTCTCCTTTTCCTTTTTTACCACACCCCCAACTTAGGCTTTTGACCTAAGTTGTCCATTCACTAGATCACAACTCAAGAGGATTATAGGTAGTGGGTTAAGTAAGGTCTAGGGTTCATCAAGATTCTTCCAAAGAAAGGTAAGGCTCAAGGGTGTTAAAAGAGTTTCACACACTTACGGGTAGGCCACAAAAGAGGTATATGTCAAGTTTGGTTCACACTTTTTAAAGTTACCTAAGATTATTTCAAGAGTACACCTTTCTAAATCAATCAGACTAATGGGGCAAATTCTAGGTTTATTTATGCATGGTTCTAAGTAAGATAATCACACAAGGCATCGACACTTAAGTCAAACAAGATTACACACTTTCGCTAGTGTGCAATAGTCATTATAGGAGAATCAATTCGATAAATGGCTAATCACAACAAGATGCAAAGAGTTCACATATTGTGTGTGCAACTTTATTTGGTCTCGTCGTACCCGTGCATTCATGTTCATTCAATTGAGAGGACTATTAAAGTCATCACTATTGATCAGAATTGTGTCTTAAATTTTTGCAAAAGAACAACCACTTTCAGCACACGAGAGGTGGCAAAAGCATTTTTATAATTTAAAACCAAATGGGAGTTGTGAGCTCAATCATAGGGAGCCATGAGCTCAATCATCCACGGAAATCAATGATTAACACAATCAAAAATAGAGAACCCAAATATATACAAAACATGAAATCAATAGCACACAAAGGTGGGCCTGACCCCACCACGAATAGAAGCAATTTGTCCTCAAATGCAAATGATGAAAATCTAACAATGAGAATAAAGAAAGATAGAGAGGGAGGTAAAGAGGGGATCCTGGCTAAGTAGTCGCTCCATCTGGGCATCAGTGATCGGAGTGGCTTCCAAAAGGACCAGCTCCACTGGATCCAGTAGCAGTAGTTTTTGCCAAGGAGGCTTGCACAGCAACGTCTATCATAATTCCTTCGGTCTCGGCTATGTCGTATGTTGCAGCTCCTTTAACCATCTCTTCGTTAGTCTCCTACTCTGAGTCAAGGTTGACTATGTGTTTTTCTTTATTCCCATGTCGAGTGGTGGTTTGAGGCATTATAGACATGCTTGGAGTCTTCTTTGTTCCAAAGACCATGGACACATTGGTGGAATTCATGTGGTTTACATCTTTTTGCAGCTCAACAATGGCAGCTTTTAAAGTTTTCACCTCATTTGTTGCTCCTTGGTTGTGCTCACACACTGCTATCCTGGCCGCTAAGCCGTTAATGATAGTATTCAGAGGTGCCACAACATCAGCTAGGGCACTCTGGATCATGCTTGGAACAGAGGCCTCTAGATTGGTAGCTCGACGTTCAGTAGAAAGGGCGAGTTGTCCCATCCGGAGTAAGGAACCCTGGGTTAGTGGAGGCTAGGAAATAGTAGTAACATCATTAGGTCTGGGAGACCTTGCAGCAGCGGAAAAATCTGGGGGTGCCTCTGTAGGTGATGATTCTGTGCTTCCTGACTCCACCAATATTGCCTTCTTCCTTTCTGCTTGATCCTTAAGGTACTCACCTTCGATCCTCCGGATATCAGTAGAGGCTATGGGCATCATCTCCACATCTCTCTTGGCATCTCAAGGTGTTTGCATAATGATGTGATCAATACTGGGAACAAAAGTGAGGTTTTGCTCTGCCTTGCACGCATGAGTATCTCTGAAGCGATGATTTCTCCCAAGTTTATCCGCATTCCCTCTATGTTGAAACCTAGGCAAGCTGCCTTTGCAAGGCGAAGAATCAACTCATTTTGGGATGGCATAATTGTGCTGCTAATGAAACCAAACCAGAACCTTGCTGCTATGTTTAGCTCTTTCTTTTCAATTAAAGCTCCTTCTACCAACCATTTTGACGTCTCGTCTGAAATTAGTGAGGTTAACTACTTTTTCATCTCATCCATTTTCTTTGTTCTGATCAAGTGCTGGCAGTGATCTCCAATATTCGTGGGCATGCCCAGAACTATGTTAATCGCCTCACTATCACACTTCACCCTCCTGCCTCTAACAACCACATAGTCTACTTCTTTGAAAGTTGTTGCTAGTTACTTTTTCTGGGGTATTAGTGTACTATATGCACTATAGAACTCTCTTACCCAGTTTGGAATATAATGACCGCGGGGCTTGGTGAAAACTTGGAACTTATAGTATCTCAGGCATTCCATTATCTCTGGGTGTCTGTCTATAACCCCGTCTATGGACAACCGCTTTCCCTCCAGAATTGTTCAGAGCCTCTCAGCTTTTATCTATTTGTTGATTTAGGCAGATGACCTTGTACTGGAGGCGCTAATATCATTGCCTGCTCTGGAACTGGGGATGTTGGAGTGGTAGGTTGGGTATTTCTGATCCTGGATGGATCATTCAGCTTCTTAATTCACCACTCACCCATGTGTGCGATTAACAGATCATCCTCATCAGAACCCACATTTTCACTGTCAGATCGGTTGGGGTCATTTCTGTAAAAGTCATCATTGTCAGTGCTTGCATCTGATAGTTCGAGGATCTTGTTCTTTCCCTTGCCTCTCCCACTAACTGTGGAAAGTTTAGCAGCCTTGATTCTGAATGTGTCTGCATCCTCTCTTATTTTAATCCCTTTTGGTTTACTTTGAGGTGACCTGCTTTCTCGTGCAACTTTAGTTCTAGCCATTTCTGCAAAAAATTTGGGCAGAAGTTAGAATGACTAAATCAAATTCATCGGGATGCAATTTCAAACTATCTCACCAAATAGATCGGCGAATCGCCTAGTTGCTTTGGCGAGCAGTGCTTTGTTCCCTGAGAGTCATAGTGCAATAAAGGAAAAGGGGCCAGACAAGGATTGATCGAGGATGCTTTCGGAGATTCGACGAATGCTCTTGGAGATCTGAGATTTCTTGCCAAAAACTACAGAATCAAGTCTAAGTATCATCGAATTAAAGGTAAGATGGGGTCAATAGGTGAACTGTTGAGTGATTGGCGACTTACTCCTCAGCCCATCGTTCCTATTTCCCATCTATCTTCTCGATTTCAACCCTCAACCCCCAAAACAAAATCAAAACATGCACTAGATCAATCAAGCTTACAACTTTTCTCTTAGCTCAACTTAAACAGTATGCAGGAGCACCTCATAAAATTTCATTCATGCTAACTCATCAGAATAGGATTCCAATATTTAAAGAAGTAGGGTTAGATTAGCAAATCAAAAGAGGCACTTGAATAGTCTAAAGTTGTCATAAAGCCAAAGTACACCACCTGGGATAAAATTGCTTGCAATGACAGTATAATTAGCACAATTAATTGTAGGGTCTTGAGGATTAACCTTTTAGGCAGATCAAGTCGTAATTGTGATTCTAGGCAGTAATTTAGTATACATCCAAGCACTACTAAATTAGCTAAAATACTCAAGAGAGACGATTTTTTTTAAAGTACTAAATAAGTGCGATTATGCAAAACTCGAGTGTGAGAGATCGTGAAAATGGTTGTAAGTCAAAACCCGTGACCTTATAAAAACCATCCAGATCTCACCCATTCAGCAATAATAGTTTCTTTCGATCTGCTATTTGGTGATTTGCCAAATGTTTATCTACCTCGCCGAGTTTTACAGGACCTTCAGTTGAGGTGAGGATCGAAACGGCGGTCTTTGTCGTGGTCGCCGATCTAGTTGGTTATCCGCCAATGTGGCATTGTGTAATTCATCCTGTACTTTTCACAAACTTTCCATGCCCAATCTTGCAAAATCAAGACACATTTATTTCAATAAGAACATACTACAAGCATTTAAGGGTTTTGGGTTGCCTCCCAAACAATGCCTTAGTTAATGTCGCGACACGACGTGAATCAGTACTCAAACTCCATTTTTGGGGGTAGCCTTGGCATCATCAAGCAATATCCAATTTTGTTTCAGGTGGAGATCTAGCGACGTACAACGACGTACAACCCATGAGGTTCTCTAGCAGCTAGACATCTCTGGAATGAGACCAAATCATCTGCTGCATTCCTTCAATGACTTCCTTCATTTCTTTTAGCTCTTTATCTTGCTCAATCACCTTGTGGATAATGGTTGAGAGCATTCCCTCAAGACTTTTGACCTCATTGTCTTTGAGACTCCTTCGCTCATGATGAGGGATGTATTTATCCTTCCTCTTACACTGGACCTCGATCTTCACCATCTTTTTGGCCAACTCATCCATCTGAGTCATTAGGGCGGCCAACATAAAGTTCTTTTCTACTTCTTGACTCATCTCAGCCATTTGGTTAAGCAGTTGAGTTGCTATCACAGAAGGTTGTTTCGCAATGCCTCCCGGAAAGAGTTGGTCGACCAACCTCTTCTTTCGAGGACCAAGACTTCTATAGAAACAGTCAAGGAGAGCTATGTCGGGAATGTCATGATTTGGGCATTGATTAATCATTTATTTAACTTCGCCCACAATTTGTGGATCCGCTCACCCTCCAATTGTTTGAATGTGAGGAAGCAATCCCGGAACTTCATTACCTCTAATGGGGGAAACTCCATTGGCTCCCGAGTATGGCTCGCTGTGCTCATTTTCTTTGTTAGGATACAAACAAACCAACAAAACACAGCTAAAAATAAAATTAGCACATTATAACTAATAAGAACGAAAATTCTCAAATAATACCACTCCCTGGCAGCAACGCCATTTTGATGTTTCAATTGTATAATCAACGACACAACTTCCAGTACAAGTATCTACGAATCGTACAATAGTATAGTAACCCAACCAAGGGTTGGGGTCGTGTCCCAAGGGAGCGGTTTTGAGAATTAGTAGAAAAATAAAATCTACTTCTAAATAGTCGTACTTAAAGACATTAACGATTAAAAACAATGTAAATTAAAGGGGGACACAAAAGTGTCAAATATCAATTTGGGGGTTGTTTCACAAGTATAGCAAAAACTACAAAAATAACAAGAAAATCAAGTATGGGGAAAATTTCTTGGGGTGTGACCGCAATACAAGTTGAGATAATTAGTTGGGGACATGCTTTCGATAGGAAATTTGCAAGATAATAGTGACTAGGCTAAGCTTTATATGGAAATAAGTTCCCTCTCGGGCAACTTACCCCATTTCAAATGCGTTCCTCTCGGACACTCATGTGCCGCATGAAGACCAACCTACGCCTTACCGCACTCACTTTTTCGAGCTGAGTGTTAGGATATTGGACTAGGGCTTACCCTCCCAGGCTGAACCTCATGTCGACCCACTCCTTAGTCCATCAGTCTAGTGTTCTTGGTTTTGCGACCTCCCTCTCTGGCAAGCCGAAAACACATCGGTGGATGAACTCCTTTCTTCAAGGTTCCAAAACCCTCTCCAAACATGAGGGTAAAATAAAAAGTACTAAAATTATATTGTTTAATGATAAGACAAAAACTTATATGAAGCTATAACTCTCAACGAGTATTTATAGTTTTCAAAAATTTGTGTTGCGGCGGATTGTTCGGCCAGATTAGTCGGAATCGTCAATCAAATCGATGATTCACCTTTTGGTGTAGTTCATCACCGTCTTGCACCATCTTTAGGAATCGTCGCGCTCTAGGTCATTGGGCGACATAGTACTGCTTTGTGGGACTCCTCACCGATATGCCGACTGCTCCCCTTTTCTACCAACTTGATCCTCTCCTTCAGGGCTCAACACACTGGAACAAAAGGTGAAGTGAGACCCTTCGGTGATTCGCCAAGTGAACTCGGCGATCCTCAGGCCTTCATTTTCTTGTTCTTTTCAGCCTTTTTGTTCCTTTTTGTGAAGTAGTGTCCATGCTTTCCTTCAAACTTCAAATTCCTGAAACTTAAAGGTTTTCATCAGATATTGAGATAAAATAAGCATTTGAGGACACAATTTCTATTAAAATACAAGTCGAAATGAGTCTAATTTGTGGACTCATCACTATTCTCGAAGCTTGGTGAGTCCTCATGGTTTGAGGACAAGGCTTATTCATTTCTAGTTTCCTTTTGTACTTTCCATTTTCGAGACTATGTTATAAAGGGCTATGACCCTAAGGCTGTATTCGATTGTAGTAGATGGTTTATTTGAGACAAGGTCTAGACTCTTATATTTCTTTTATGAAATATACTTCTATTGTAAAAATTTTATATTCTGCATCATTTCTTTTTACTTATGTTCATGATTATGCTAAGGTCCTGTATGAGACCCCTTCGGGGTCAAGTACGCCGTGTTACATCTAAGGGGTACCCCTGGGTCGTGACACGTAAACATTAAGAAATATCAAATGAAAACATGATTAAGAAGTATTTACGAGAATAAGCAAATCAACAAGCCATTTCGATAATCCAAAACCACAAATCCCAACTTCGAACTTTATTCAATGTTAAAAGTCGAAAATCCAAAACTGAGAATAATGTAAACTTGTTCGTCGTTCAAGGTAAGATAAGATAAAACATAAAAAACAACTTAATTAATTCAAATAAAGTTTTTTAAAAAGAGTCCTACTTGAAGTAGGATTGAACTGTCGGACCTATCACGACTGCTCCCACGACCCGTCAAGGGGTTCACGGTTCGTGAAGCTCTTCATGGTCTTTACTTGGATTCACCCAAAACAATTTCTTCAAGGCTTGCACACTGTAACTTATCACGGACGTCACCACGGGTTGTGGCAGTAACCACAGTACGTAAAGGTACCCGTGGTCTTCACTTGTGCCTTTTTACTCTTCAGCTTCTCAAAGTCTTTCCACTGGTTCAACTTCACGAACTGCATCACGACCTATCATAGGTATTACGGTCCGTCAAGTCTCCCGTGGTCCTCACTTAATATTGCGACAAGTTGCCTTGTCAATGCCTGCTCACTGGAAATTACATCACGGACAACACTATGGACCATTAAAGAGACCACGATCTGTTTGGGTATCAGTTGTCTTCACTTAGAACTCCCCACGTTTGGGTCTTCAATGTTGGCCTACTGAAAATGGTATCACGGATGCTATCACGATCCGTCTTAAACTTCATGGCCCGTAAAGGCGTCTGTGATCGCCAGTTCATTTGTCAGCATTTCAGATTTCAGCTTGCATTTTCATCTTTTCTATCTTCTTTCCCTTCCACTTGTCTCACCTGTACAAACACTACCAAACACATTACATCCACATAAATACACTCAATTCTAGTATCAATTCTTAGTTTTCAAGCATCAAATGTGCCAAGCTCTCACAACACATCAACACCCTCAACTTAGAACCATTACTTGTCCTCAAGTGATGAGAAAACAATACATTCAGCGCTCAAATCATTCAAACACTTTTAAGCTTACACAACAGCCATCTCAAGTACAATTTGTGTCCAAAACCATGAATCTAACATGCAAGGATCAATATATGACATCTCATTACTCATAGTCGATCATGCTTATGCCTATGAACTATCAGCTAACACAATCTACTCTTAAATGCATTTACTGTGTACTCAAACCAAAGAAGTCCCTTACTCATGACAGTTGGGACTAAGTACTACGCTCGCTCTCCCAAAGAACTTTTAACACTAACAACAAACTACCATATGCTTGCCCTTGCTTTCTACACTCTATCTTTCAAACACCCGGAATAGGATCACTATTGGACTTTATCGGCTTGTAACATAGGCTCAGGCTAGGGAATGGATATTTGGGTTTGTGGGTGACTAGACCCTTGGTTTTCCAAAGTTTCATTTTCACACAACTCTTTTCTAAATGATTTCCTCCTTTTCTTCATTTCAGCACATCCCAATAACCATTATTTTCTTTTTTTTTCTTTTCCTCTTTTTCTTTTCTTTTCTTCACACTTTTTTTATATATACATTTTTTTATATGCACTCAGCTCATTTATTGGACCTTCTTTTTCACTTCTTCTTTCTGCTCGGATTGCAATCACCCTCAACTTAGGCTTTTGGCCTGAGTTGTGACATCGTATCTTTAGAAACCAAAGGATATGATATTTACTGGGTAAAAACAAAAATTGGTTTTTTAGGCTCAAATCGGGATCAAGTGATAAGGTTTTTATTTGGTTGTTTTATTTTTGGCTTTTTTATGGCTTAACAAAAATGTCCTACTGATCCTTTCCTCTCCGATTATTACCATATTTAAGCAGGACTACTCGGGCAAGTTCTAGTTTATGCTCCTAGTGTTAGACTTCAAGCAAAACTCACACACACATGACACAGGACTACATTCTCCAGTTTCTTGGTTCACCAATTTATTTATCAAACTAGTTGTGTTCAATATGTAAGTATCTAAGATATCATCTATAGATCCTAACAGCCAAATCTCAGATCAAGGTAACTAGCTGCTGCACAGCTCAACACACCATCACAAACAAAAGACCATAATAGTTTTCACAGTAAATACAAAGTCAACCTCCATTCATTATAACAGCTAGAATGGTAGGTTTCTCATGAGCCCCTCCCCAAACAAAATACTTTACCCTCAAAGTCAATAAAGAAAACAAAATAAGGATATGAGGAGAAGTCATACCTGCGGCGCCGCTAGTCGGATCCATGTCGGCACCCTTATCAATGGGTGCATTCTTAGAAACCAACGCAGGGTCAGGCTGGCTACCGCCCATCGGGATAGTGGCTCCGTTAACAAAAGCTCTAGCCAACACTGCATCTCGTTGTTGTTTCTCAAGTGCTCTTTTTCTCTAGCTTCTAACCTTGATGCCCTGTGGGCTGTCTTGTGTTGCCTTATTTCCTCTCTGGACAGGTCAGCCGGTAGCTCATCATTAGATTCTTCAGCTTTGTTCTTTCTCTTGCTGGATTTTCTTTTTAAGAGCTCCCCCCAGATTTCGTCAATAGACTGAGTAGTTGGCTGCTCATCGAATATCTTCATTAGTTAGTCTGGTATGACTGGAGTGGGCACCAATACTGGTGAGGTATGCCTTTGTAATCGGTACATGTGGATCAGATACCCATACTACCGTTTCTCTTTCTGTGGTAATGTAACTCGCAATGCAACGCCTGATGCGCTCTCGCAAAGTAGGATCCTCCATCTCTGATTCACTCGTGATAGCGTGGCGTTTGCCCTTAAATAGGTCTACATAAGTTGGTGATGTATACTCAGGGCCATGTAGCATCCTATTAATTGTCTCCTCAGAGATGTTCACAATCGTACCCCGAATAGTGATTGTATCTAAATAAGCCAATATGGCTGCAAGCGTCTTCTGTGCTCTGTTTGTTGTTTCAATTTCCACAGCCATGTTCATTAGGGTGGCGGCGTAAATAGCATAGAACTCTGGAGGCAGATGGTGGTGTGTTCCCAGGGGCATTGGTCATCCATACAAAATGGTGAATCTGGAACAATCTGCAAATCTCTAGATATATCTAGATGTCTGCCATCACTACCCTAGTCTCAGGCATGATTAGTCTCTTTCTAAATCCCCCCGACTTGTTCACGATTCCATGTTCGAATAAATCTTTCGACCGGTTCACCATCCATATGGATCTAAAACAGTCAATTAGCTGATGTCACACTACTAGGTCAAATTCTCGGAGGCTAATATACTGGGCCACTGTATTGTTTGAAGTCACCTCATCATCCCCCTCTGCTGCACCTGTCTTTGTCTGAGCACCAGTGCCAGCCTCTGCTACTACTGCAGGTGGAGATGTGGTACCATCTTCTTGAGAGCCGCCTTCGGACTCTGCACTATCTCCCAAACTATCATCAGATTGGCTTCCCAAACCAGCATCCGATTTACTTCCCGATTCCTCCCTGCTACCGGAACTACTACCTCCCTCCTTAGACTGGAGAGAAGTGTCTTGGAGAATTGCCCTCTTTTTCTGTACTTTAGTATCCCAAGGTGAGTGGATCTCAATGTTGGTATTTATTTGCACCTCAGAACTACTAGACTCGGAGTCTTTATGACCTTCTGATTGAGAAGCAGTGGGGATGCATGTTTGGTTGCGTTCTTTTTTTAGGGAGCCATAGTACCTAAGAATTACAAAACTCATTATTTACGCAAATCAATAAAATGACACACTATCGGGTACTCAGACTTCCCCTGTGTAATTACATCGTGACGCCTTGCCTTAAGAATGTCGTTACCCAATCTATAATTGTGAAAGGCCACGGAATCAAAAGACGAAAGAAGAATAAAAATACGAAAAAATAAATTGTACAAAATAAGTAAACTACGCGGGAGCTCACACGGGTCGTGGTAGGTACCACAATCCATGAAGACCCTCGTGAACAACAGTTAGAGGCATTACCGTATGGGGCAGTGGACTGGAGTAGATCACGGACGGCTTCACGGTCCATGAAGTGAACCATGGTCCATGAAAACCGTCATGATCCTACCCAGTGAACTCATCTTTGGCCAGGTGTGGTCTACGAGTGGTTTCACGATTCGTAGTTGATCCTACAATCCGTGAAGCCCATCGTGGACTTACACTTGGCCCTTTTTCAGTCATGTTTCTTTCCAAGAACAACTTATGCCCAATTTCATCTCATCAGGAAAATACAAGATCTCTTAGCACATGAATTCAATCACTTTAACACATATATCAATAATCATTTACATCGAAAACAAGTAAAACCTATTGTGATCATACCCACATATAAGAAAAATCAAACATATGCAATTCGAACTAACACACATTAATTCATTATTAATCAAGATTATTGATCACATGATCATGCTAATCTGAACTAATTTGAAGTAAATCTAACTTGTTTTTACACAAGATCAAACTTATAACAAGTTTTGAAGTGACTTACTTGGAAGTAATTGAAAATTTCACCCAAAAAGAAGAAGATGAACTTGACTAGAAATACTTGACCAACTTAGGATTTAGGGTTTCAATTTTCTGGAGGAAATAGGGATTTATGGATGATTGAATCATTTTAAAGTTTTTAGTAACTGTTATCCAATGAAAAATGGAGAGAAAATAAGGAGAAAACCCAACCTTTGGTGGTTAGGAAGCTAATATACGTTTCTTTTAAGTTTTGGTATCGGCACGGGTCGGGTTCGGTACTGGGGCTGCTGGGTAGAAGATGATGGACCGTGAAGTTGCCCGTGAAGGGCATCACGGTCTGTGGAAGCATTCATGGACATGACTTAAGACTAGAATTATTACCTGAGGTTCACGAGAGGCTAGACGGTCCGTACAAAGTCTGATGGACCGTGAACTATTTTGGGGCAATTTCCAGTAACCTCCTTTGAATGTTGCTGAGGAGGATGGAAAGTAAAGTGTCCAGTGAAGGGCACGATGGCCCATGAGGCTGCTCGTGAAGAGTTGTTTCCACCCAATTCCTGCAATTTTTAACCCATGTATGTCATTCACACATCAACACACAGTGACTCTATAAAAACAAATAAAAATAAGGAAAAAGGAAAATACCTATTACAATTACATCTTGGGTTGCCTCCCAAGCAGTGCATAATTTAACTTTGCGGCACGACGTACGTTACTTGATTACTCAGACTTCATCAAGTTTGCATTCCTCTACAAGCTTCACATCTTCTTGAACAACTAAGTATGCCTTGATTCGCTGACCATTGGATTTCAACCTATCGCCATTGTCATTTTCAAGCTCAATAGCACCTGACTTGAACACCTGAGTAACCTTAAAAGGTGCAGACCATTTGGATCTCAATTTTCCCGGAAACAGATGAAGTTTGGAGTTGAAAAGTAACACCAAGTCACCAGGAGTAAAAGTTCTCTTCTTAATATGCTTATCATGATATAGCTTCATCATCTCCTTATACAGTGCTGACCTCTCATATGCCCTCAACCTGAACTATACTATCTTCTTGATCTGATCCAGTCTTTTACTCCAACTAAGGTTTAGTTTCTTCAAAGCCAAGAGTTTTTTATGCTCAAGCTCAACTGGCAAATGACATGCCTTTCCAAACACCAACTGATATGGAGACCTACCAATAGCCATTTTAGAAGCTGTCTGATATACCCATAGAGCATCATCCAACTTTCATGCCCAATCTGTCTTGTTGGCATTCACTGTTTTTGCCAAGATCGCCTTTTTTCTCTATTGGACACCTCTACTTTTCCACTAGTCTACGGGTGATAAGGTGTTGCAACCTTGTGTTGTTACACACCATATTTGGCCAGAAGCGCATTGAATACTCTAATACCCAGCAAGTAAGCTCTGAATTTCTCAAACGCATACACCACAACCAGTAGTTCCTATTCAGTAACTGTGTAATTTCACTGTGCTCCATTTAGTGACTTACTAGTATAGTAAATCGGATGGAACATCTTGTTGCGCTTCTACCCCAACACAACTTCTAAACCAGTATCACTAGCATCGCATATTACCTCAAATGGCTAAGACCAATCTATGCCAATGATCACCGGTGCAGAAATTAGCTTCTACTTTAGGCATTCAAAAGCTCTGAGACATGCCTCATCAAAAACAAATTTCACCTCCTTCTCCAAAAGCTTGCACATGGGGTGTGCAATTTTAGAGAAGTCCTTGATGAAATGCCTATAGAATCCGGCATGTCCTCAGAAGCTTCGAACACCGTTCACACAAATAGGTGGAGGTAACTTTTCAATCACTTCAATTTTGACATTATCTACCTCTATCCCCTTTTGTAACACCTTGTGCCACAAACTATGCCTTCTTTGACCATGAAATTGTACTTCTCCCAGTTCAGCACTAGGTTGGCCTCCTCGCATCTCTGTAGGGCCCTGCTAAGATTATGCAAACAGTCATCAAATGTGTCACCTACAACTAAAAAATCATCCATGAAGACCTCCAAAGTGTCCTCCACCATGTTCGAGAATATAGACACCATACACCTCTAAAAAGTTGTTGCTGCATTACATAGTCCAAATGGCATGCGTTTAAAAGCAAAGGTGCCATAAGGACATGTAAATGTAGTCTTTTCCTGATCTTCAGGAGCAATTGATATCTGGTTGTAGTCAGAGTATCTATCTAAGAAGCAGTACCACCATTTTCTTGCCAACCTGTCAAGCATCTAGTCCATGAAAGGCATCGGGAAGTGATCCTTTAAGGTCCACTTATTCAGCTTCATGTAATCCATGCACACTCGCCATCCATTGACTGACCTTTGCGGAACCAACACATTTTTGGCATTCGTAACCATAGTCTTACTACCCTTTTTGGGCACACATTGCTCTGGACTGACCTAGTGACTATCAGAAATGGGGTACACCACCCCAGCATCTAACCACCTGATGATCTCCTTTTTTACCACCTCTTGTATAGGTAGGTTTAGCCTTCGCTGGTGTTTAATGCTTGGGCCGCAGTCCTCCTCAATTTAAATTTTATGGGTGTATATACCTGGAGGTATCCTGATGATGTCAGCAATGGTCCACCGAATGACCCTTTTGTACGTTATCAATACTTTGATCACAACTTGAACTTGTTTATAATTCAAATCTGCAACAAAAATCACAGGTAAAGTGTTGTTAGCTCCCAAAAATACATACCTCAGAAGACTAGGTAACTGTTTCAGGTCCAGCACAGGTAGCTCCTTAATGGATGGTTTTGCTGGAGGACTTGGCCTGTTTTTCAAATCCAAGTCCAATTTCTTTGGAGCATAAGAGTGTGCTCCCATACCCTGCAAAGCATTCACGGTCTCTACATAGTCAGAACGAAAATCAGCTTCAAAATTCATCAGCACTGCAACTAAGGTTTCAACAGCCAGCCTCTCTTAAATGGTTGCTCCCATTTCTTCTTTATCAAAAACCTCTATCGCAGACACCACATTCATGTCATGTAGCTGCTTTATGGACCTACAAATATTAAACTTTACCTCTTCTTTCTTGAGTCTGAATTTTAGTTCTCCTCCCTCAACATCTACCAAAGCTCATCCTGTGGCAAGAAATGGTCTTCCCAAAATAATGGGAACCTCAAAATCCACTTCGCAATCCAAGATCACGAAGTCTGCCAAAAAGATGAATGTGTCTACCTTTTCGAGAACATCACATAGGATGCCCACAAGTCGCTTCACTGACTAATCTACCATCATCAATCTCATGGCTTTGGGTTTTGGAACTCCTAACCCGAATTGCTTGTAGATGGCCAGTGACATCAAGTTTATACTGGCCCCTAGTTCCAACAAGGCCTTTGCAAATTTGATTGATCTAATAGTGCATGGTATGGTGAATGCACCCAGATCCTCCTTCTTCTGTACCAGAGACCTGGTAGTAATAGCACTGAAGTGATGAACATGGTTAATCAAATCAATACTTATAGCTCTCTTCTTTGTAACCAACTCTTTCATGAACTTGGCATATCCTAGCATCTTCCCTAGTGCTTCCACCAGTGGGATATTCATTGATAGTTATCTCAGCATGGTGATGAATTTAGCGAATTTCCCATCCTCGGCTTTATTTTTAAGCCTTTGAGGGAAAGGAGGAGGTGATCTTGGGATCTGTTGTAAAGGCATGGTTCCCTCAAGCTCTTTTTCTTTTTCTCCTACTGTTTTGGCTATTAGTTAAGCATCCTCCAAGTCATCTACTTGTTCAGCTTCATCCTCTTCTCTTGCAGTTTACCCCAACACCTGCTTATGTTTAGTACCTACATAAATTAGGTCAGTAAGAATCTTACCACTCCTGGTGGTGATAGCCATGCAATGCCCGTCCTTCTTAGGATTTTGGATCGTGTCACTTGTTAGTGATCCATTCTTCCTCTCATTTACTGAGGCTGAAAGTTGCCCCAACTGTTGCTCAATTTGCTTGATAGAGGTGGTGTGAGAGTCTATCAGGTGACTCATACAGGAGAAGTGACCTTTCATCTCCTTTACCCCTGCATTAGTTGATTCAACTTTTTGGAGCACCTTGGCTAACATGTCTTCCAGCTTAGACCCACTGGAACTACCATTTGGCCGGTCTCTATTACCTGGGGGCACATAGACACCACTGCAATCATTTTTGTACCCATCTCTGTTTTGCCATTTTCCCTGCTCTCTGTTTGCTGGCCTATCATACCGTCCTTTCCATTAGTAGTTCTGACCTGCATTTCCAGAATTGTAACCCTAGTTTCCCGAGTTTTAATTTCAGAAACCTCCTTGGTTTCCCATGTAATTAGCCTCCTCATCTAGATGAATATCCTGATATTCATACATGTTTGGCTATCCCACAACATTTACCTTCTCAGACTTTTAGACAATATGCTTCGTAAGTAGATCTATCTGGGTCCTCATGTGTGCCATGTCTTGATCCCTTTTTTCTTCTCTTTTCTTTTGTTCAGTTGAAAGTTCAAATGTATACCCAGATCTCCTACTTCTGCAGCCCTGGTGTACCATGCGTTATTATTCTTTGACACCTCGTCCATTAGTTGCATACTCTCTGAGAATGGCTTTCTCATAAATGATCCTCCACACACTGAATTAGCAACATGTTTAGTAACATAACTTAAACATCTAAAACATGATGTCTCTCAGTGAGACCATGGTTTGGACATTTCTTGAGCTTTTGATTGAATCTTCACCATGTGTCATGCATTGCTTCTCCTGGTAGCTACTTATGGGCACTTTTCTCATCTTTCATCTGCAGCTCCTCTGATTCCGGAAAGAATCATTCTAGGAAAGCTTCCTTAAGTTCAGTCCAAGTCCTAATTAAGTCATCAAGCATCTCATTCAGCCAATTTGTTGCCTCTGCAGTAAGAGACAATGGGAATAGCCTCAGTCTCATTATTGTCTGGCTAACGCCACGAATTTCTTGCGATTTGTAGATCGCCACAAAATTTATCAGATGCTGGTTAGCATCATTACCCAATGCACCCCTGAACATACCTTTCAGATTTAGCAGTTGAATCATAGTACTGGTGATTGTGAATTTAACACTTGGAGATAGTGAAGGTAACAATATTGCTCCAGTGGCTCCAACTCCATCCAAGTCTAAGTCATCTTCTTCATACATCATATGCGCTGGAGGTTGTGGTCTACCCCTTACAGCTATTGGTCGGTTGTGGGGAGGAATGATTCCATCCACTTCTACATTTTCATCCACTGTCATAGGTGGGTTGTTCACAACATTCGGTTGAATACCTCTTGCGACAGTTTTAGCATCCAATCCAAATTTTGTCTCGGCACCTCAAGTTCTTGTGCGTTAACCATCTTGCGGAATATTTTCCAAAGTTGTGGATCGTATGGGACTAATGGGCTCCCTTACTTCTAGTCTTTGGCATACACAATCGAACTCACCTGAAAAAGACATAGACAAAAACTAGGAAATCTAACTACACTTAGAATTAAAGGTAGTAAAACACTTCTGAATTGAAATTCCCCAACAGCGGTGCTAAAATTTGATACGTCCAAACTTACACCTCAATTAAGCTATAACCGATCGAAGTTAATTTATAGAATTAAATTTGAGTTGAGGTCGATCCCACAGAGAATTTCTTTACATAAATGATTTCACTGTCGTGTTTACTCAAATGTCGTTATTATTTCCTATAGAAACAATAATGGAAAGTAAAATGTGTTTAGTTGTGATGTTCTAGTAACTAAAATTTGTAATCAAAATCCAGATCAACAATTAACAGAGTTCTAGTTCTCAAGTTGTTTTGATGATTAAAAGAAACCAGGATTGTGTTCCCTATAACATTAAACCTAATGTTCTTCCGTAGTTGAGTTCAAGCAATTTATCTCTACAACACGCAAACAAGTTAGATATAGATGATACTTCTCAGTCTAATTAGATAATATTCACTCAACTCCTCTCGGTCCCAGAGTGTTACAAGTTTTACCCTCGTTTACAGTGTTGCAAAAGTTCTTTTCTCTCAAACTCAAACTTTGACTCTATTTCTTCTAGTTATTTAGCTTTTTCCAAAATAATATTTTTCTCCCAAACAAATAACTAATAAAGGCTCATTCCAATGCATTCACTCATCAGAATAAATGAATAATGAAAGCTAGATTCTAAGTTGCAAACATAAATCGTCTATCACTCATTTTACAAACTTACACGTTGGTTTTACGTCATAGATCCCACAATCCCAGTTGTGGTGTTTAGCCACTCCTGATTTCATGTAAACATTCAGAAATATCAAATGAAAACATGTTTAAGAAGTACTTACAAAAACAAGCAAATCAACAACCCACTTCGATAATCCAAAAACTGGAAATCCCCAACTTCGAACTTAATACAATGTTAAAAGTCGAAAATCCAAAACTGAGAATAATGTAAGCTTGTTCGTCGTTCAAGGTAAGATAAGATAAAATATAAAAAACAACCCAATTAATTCAAATAAAGTGTTTTAAAAAGAGTTCTACTCGAAGTAGGACTGAGCTATCAGACCTATCCATACTGCTCCCACAACCCATCAAGGGCTTCACTGTCTGTGAAGCCATTCGTGGTCTTCACTTTGATTCACCCAAAAGAAGTTCTTCAAGGCTTGCACACTGTAACTTATCACTGACGTCACCACAGGTCATGGCACTAACCACGGTCCATAAAGGTTTTCCTGGTCTTCACTTGGCCCAATTCACTCTTCAGCTTCTCAAAGTCTCTTCACTGGTTCAACTTCACGAACTGCATCACGACCCGTCATAGGTATTACGGTCTGTCAAGTCACCCGTGGTCCTCACTTAGCACTGTCACAAGTTTCCTTCTTAAAGCCTGCTCACTGGAAATGACATCACAGACAACACCATAGATAGTTGAAGAGACCACGGTTCGTCTAGGTGTTCATGGTCTTAAGTTAGAACTCCACACGTTTGGGTCTTCAATGTTGGCCTACTTGATATGGTATCACGGATGCTATCACGATCTATCTTAAGCTTCACGGCCCGTAAAGGTGTCTGTGATCTTCACTTCATTTGTCAATACTTCGGATTTTAGCTTGCATTTTCATCTTTCTATCTTCTTTCCCTTCCACTTGTTTCACCTATACAAACACTACCAGACTCATTATATCCACATAAATACGCTCGATTATAGTATCAATCCTTAGTTTTCAAGCATCAAATATGACAACCTTTCGCGGCACATCACATTGGCATAGTCTGGTTGCAGGGTCAGTGATGATTCATAGGTGAAGACGAAGATAATCCCCAACAGCTTCTATTTTTCCTTCCATGTGGTGGGAGCTGCATCATTTGTTATCATGTTTGTACCTTGTAATCTTAGAAGCTCTTGTGCCTGTTTAGACTAGTTCCCTGGGGTGTAATTACTTTACAAGTCTTAACTTGAATTGTTGACAAACTCTTTATTTTATAAAAATCTCCATGAATTTTCTTTTATTCGTCAGTTTTCTTAATCTTCCGCATGTTTTTTTTACTGTTTGGGGATGAAGGGTCTTCTACATAGGTGTTAGAGTAGGTGCCCGCACGGCCCGGTGAGTTGGATCGTGATAAAAATAGACTTAAAATCGATATTAAATCCTCAATTTATCATTCATTAAGTTTATCGGAAGAAACTCAATTATCAATCTCAGAAGTAGTTAATATGATGGAAATAATTGATGAATCTACAATTTTATCCAAAAATAAGTTTACCCATAACATGTGGATTCTAAATATATATTATTATTTTTTATCAAAAATATAGTCCAAATAAAATAATTTTCACGATAAAATTCAAGGATAAGGAATGAAAACCAAATGGACAAATCATGAGAGAATGCTGAAATGAAGATTCGATACTAACACCCATGTTAAATCGAGGAGAATGATGGAAAAATCACTCTGTTTTGAGCTCTAGAACTCACAATAGGATCGAAATATTAAACAATCACAGTCTGAAATTTTAATTGCCTCAACAACAATATTTACACTAGAAATCTGCAACTTAAATTTTCACTAAAAGAGCCATAACTTCTTCATACGATAGTAAAATAACCCGATTCATTTTCCAAATGTCTTTAATAATGATAGGGACATGCTCTTTCAATGAAATTTAAATTCCTGTTCATTTTCCTAGTAAAATATCATTTCTGCTCGATAAATAATTGTTTCCTATTTCCCGATAAAAGTTCAATCTACCCTTAGAAAACATACATCAAGCTGTGCATATCAGTGTTATAATTCATGTTTAACTTTTAGTAGTTTCTGAATAGTTTTTCGGTCTTTAAAACTAATGAAGAACCTTTTAGTTGACAAAATTGCTCAAGCAACGCCAAAGGACTCAAAAAACTTAAAAACTCAACTTACTCTTATCTAAAACCTCCCAAAAAACAAAGCAAATATGCTACCATCATGGAAATAATATTTCAGACTCAATGGAATCATCAAAATACCCAAAAAGGAAACCTTAACCCGGTGTTAACCAAATTCAGCTTTAACTTAAGAATCTCAAAATTTTCAAATAATGACATGAAACTAATCCAAAAGTTTCGGGAACTGAACCAAACCTTCAACTAGACCAAATATCACCATTCAAACATAGTGGAATCACTAAAACTTGAAAGTGTGTTTTCTAACCTCAAACATTGACTAAAGTCAAAAAATTACCCTAACTTTTCCCGCATCTAGTTTAATGGCTCAAAGACAACCCAAAAGCCTTGGTACTCAAACCAACAATACATCTGTCACGACCCAAAATTACAAGACGTGATGGCACCAATGTTTCCAATCGAAAGGTAAGCCAACCCAACAAGTTAACCAGTTCAACTTAAAACTTTGGAAAGGTAAGTAACAAGCAATTTCTCGAATACTAAGTCTGCTATAATAAAATGCAGAAAAAATGAAATACCACCCCAAGATTTAGTGTCATAAGTACAAGAGCTTCTAAACTAAATACAAGTCTCTAATTATTAAACAAGTCTAAACATATTATCCTATCAGAATACCAACACAACCTCTATAAATAGTGATAGATGAAAGTATGGGCCGCAGAATATCCAAGAAGCTAACCATAACTCCAAGATAGTCCAAACTCAGACTTAAGCTTTAAGAAATGCGTTCAAATTTGAAATACAATCTACACCACAAAAGAGTGAAGCAAGTGTAGTATGAGTATGAAACAACGTATACCCAATATATCTCATAAACCGACAATGAAGAAGTAGTGATAAGAGTATATAAGAAAATAATTCTTTAATATTACAAGTCCACATTATACTTATCAACCAACTTTTCATCAAATAGAGATAATCCAACGTCACGAATGTGCAAACATCAATGAAGTACACAATCAAACAAGAGTAAAGATGTAATGAGATGCAATGCAATGCGAAATCATGAAATGATATGCCTCAAATTCCCAGTACTCTCTCAATCTTATAAACATGATACTCCTCGGAAATTCATCGAGAGTTCATGACCCATGTGTGACTCGCGAGGTCCATATACCGACATAGATGATCTCACGTATCTATGCGAACGATCTCAACACACTTTCAAAATATCAAATAATCCCAGCATGAACGATCTCCACTTGCCCAACTTATTATCATAACCAATATCTCACACACGAAGGATCTCCACATGCCCAAATTATAATCATAACTAGATCTCAACACGAACGATCTCCACGTGTTAGAGCTTTACTCATACTCAATCACATGTCAATGTATGTGCACAATATGATATCAATAAAAGGGGTTAATGAAGCATCTCTATAAATCAAATGTCGCTATGACATATAACCACCTCAATAATTACAAATATACAGGCTACACAACCACCAAATGAAATCAAGTCACTAAATCATCAACTAATGCCCATATCACTTGGCATTCTAAAATCACAATTTATCATATTATAGTAATAAACTTTCCATTTAATAACACCAGTATTTGTACTAATGCCCGTCACATCATTGGTACGAGAACCCCATCTTTCACCCTTACCCATTGACTATTCTACTTTTAATCTTTAATTAGAAAATGTCCCTCAACGAAGTCTAGGAAATCTTAACATGCCTTAAATGCCGAACAAGTGGCACAAATATTCAAACAGGCTATAAGACTATTATTGGCATAGAAACATCAATATCTACAAAATACAAATTAAGATTATTATTTTATTGCATAGAAATATCCATATCTGCAAAATAGAATAGTGTGAATTAAAAAAAAAAAGTGATCAATATGATTTTGACAAATATTTGAACGAATAAGGATATATATAGTTAGATAAATTTAGAGGGGGATGGGAAGGAAAAGATGTCCGCCAATGTGAGGAAAGAGATGAAGAAAGTGGGAGTAATAGTGTTTTCCAAGTCTTCTACTATTAAAACAAACAAAAGAATTACAAACGGTTACAATTACTTTTAGTTGTTTAGTGTGTATATATATATATATTATTATTTTTATATATATTTTAAAAGATTAATATATATATTCTTAAATTGTAAGTCGATGTGCATCCGTAGAAACGTTACATATAGCCATTTCTTTAAAGTCACTTTCTTTTCCTCTTTTCCTCTTTCCCTTTTTTATTTTTTACTATTAATTTTGTGTTTTTGAATTTTATTTAAAATGATGACACATTGCAGATTAGGAGTTTGTTTTTTTCCTTTTAATTGCGTGGAACGATAGCTAGTTACTTTGATTATTTTTTTTTAATTCCCACTCAATCTGAATTCTATCCTTTATTTTTCTTTAATTTCGATTAGATTCTATTTTTCTTATGTAAAATTTAATCCTTATTTTTGTGGTGAGAGAGACACTATCATGACCCAAAATGGGTCATGAGTGGCACCTACACTTAGGCCTCATTTACTGTTATTAAGATTAAGACGTGTGAGTCGGAATGCACATCTGGATATTAAGATGTGCATTAAGATTAAGATGTCAGAATCTTAATGCACATCTGAATATTAACATATAATTTTTATGTCTGAACACTTAATCA
Source organism: Solanum verrucosum (assembly GCF_900185275.1). Classification (NCBI taxonomy): domain Eukaryota; kingdom Viridiplantae; phylum Streptophyta; class Magnoliopsida; order Solanales; family Solanaceae; genus Solanum; species Solanum verrucosum. The sequence goes on from NW_026019974.1 coordinate 712,731, forward strand.
TTATGATTGTTTGTTTTCAATATCCAATGTGAATAATTTATTTTTAATTTTTTTTTGTAATTATGTTGTAAAATTCCACTATTTGAAAGAGCTAGAATTAGAAAGAACCATTTTTGGAAATAATAAAAAATCTGAAATTTGGCAAGTTATATTAAGTAAGAGTTTTGGATCAACTTCAAACGACCATAAATCTTTGCACATGATGATTTAGGTGAGCTACAAGATAGTATATGAAAGATCTTCAACCTATCTTTCCAACACCACCAAGTTATCTCATTTTCGAGTTCGTATGAGGGAGATGTGCCCGTTCGTATAAGGAAAGTTAACCGAATTTTAAAGGATTATTTTGGACTTTTCCATACCCAATTAATTTATTTCATTTTTTGGTAATTAATTAGGGGACTAAACTGAATTGGTTCAGTTTACGCACTCAAAATTGCACTAGGGTTTTAGAGAGAAGAACTCAAGAGGAGAAAAGAAGAGAAAGGTCAAGATTCATCGATTTCTTAAGGAATTGATAGTGGATTTTCCCAAGGATTCTATCCTACGAGGTATGTGAGTTCACACAGCGTTGGGTTCATTCACCCACACACCAATCATGTTAATTTCAATATTAAATTTGTTCTAGAAAGTTGAAGGTTAATGTTCTTTATTTGTGTTCTTGAAATTGACTTTTGTTCTTGAGATTGGGATGAGATTGATGAGTTCATGAGAAAATCATGTTGATTTTAGGGTTGTATTTGAGTATATTCTTGTGTACATATATTGGATATTTGAATCTAAAAAAAAATTGAGAAAAAAAATCAAAATTAGTCAAGTTAAGATCAGAAAACGAGAAGAAAAATTCATCAGGTTTACCTGGGGGTAAGCTAGCGCAACACGCCACTAATACGCCAGCAGGGCTGGCGTGGCGCACCAGCTGTGCACCAAAAAGCAGTCTCTGAACTTCAGGGGCTGGCAGCCCGCGCCAACAGTGCGCTCGGGTCGTCCGCCCCCACTCGTTTTTCGTCGTTTAGCCCGATTAAGTCCTTTTAAAGAGTACTAACACTTCCTATTGATTCTAACTACTCTAAATGACTTTTAAACATATGAGCTAGTATATTGTAGGAGTATTATTGAGCACCGATATGGGGGAGAATTCAGACAACTCCCAACCCCTATAAACCATGTAGCCATCATGGGTAGAAAAGAATCATACTTTTTAGATGATTCCTAAGTGTTTTTTAGCATAGACTAGTTGATCCACTTAGTATTTAGGTTCTATACCCCCAGCAAGGTATAGGACGGCCATGGCAGCGTGAGGCAACATGTTGTATCATCACATAGCTCTTAAGTGATGGTTGTAGGTTAGAGAAACTCTCATGCTTATATTTTGTATTCTTATATACACAGAGTTTACTTGTATTTTTACATACAAACAGAGTTTATATTGTTTCTTTGAATAAAAACTGAGTTACCATTGTATTTCTAAATACCTAGAGTTGTTATCCATGTTTTAAAAGCTTTTTTAATATATTGCATTTATATTATTGCTTTATATTGAAATGAGTTGAGTTGAGACCAGGTATGTTCCTTCAGTTCCATTCAAGATTATGTCTTGTTTTAGTATTCCCCTCCCATGCTTGTACATTCAATGTATTGATGTCAGTTGGCCTTCATCTTTTTATGATGCAGATACATGTAACCAGGATCAACATCCAGTGCATCTTTGATTCTAGTTGAGCTTCAGAGTTGTTGTTGAGCCTCCTGGCTTCCGGAGGACCCCTTTTTATTAATTTATCAATTTAGTTCATTAGGATGTCGTGAGTCTTGTCGTGATGTCCATCTCAGTTGGTAGAGGCTTCTTAGACAGTTAGTTGATGTTAGTTTTTGAGTCTTTCTATTCATGTTTGGATGTTTGAGACTTGACTGTCATATTGGCTAGCGAATGTTTCTTTATACATTCTAAGTTATCTATTGAGATTTCAGTTTATATTTTAAAGTAGTTTAATCATGAGTAAGTCTTTCACTAAGAGTTAAGCCAGGTCAATGGTTTGTTTGGGGCCAGTAATGGTTCTCGAGTGTCAATCCCGCCCAAGGTGTAGGCTCAGGGCGTGACATAAGCACTATAACAATAAAAGTTATAATCCAAACACAAGATAACTTTTTCTAAACAATTATTTCAAGAATAACGTTATAACCCACCCCAGCTCAAACATTTTTTTATGAACAATGATAACTTCTTCCAAAGAATTTTTGACAACAAACGAATTGTGACAAGAAGAGTTCTTTTATAAATATAAATTCACCCAATAATATTGTATATCTATATAAAAAAATATTTAAATATTTGTAAAAGATTATTAAAACTTACATATTCAATGTTAAAAAAAAGATATTTTATCGGAAGAGGAGGGGAAGAAACTTGGAACTTGCCTAGAAGTGTAGCAAGGAAGAAGAGAATTTTTTTTATGAAAGAACACTTATTATTTCATAGAGTCTGAATGGTATTAAGACTCTTTAAGACCTATTAAGAGGTTTTAAAAAAAAAAAAAACAAATGAACTTAATGGGCTAAATATGAATGATTAATAAGATTCGGACCTAAAAACCAAAGGGAAAATTATATATAATAGCAAACTATTAATTCAAATTAAATGCTACAAGTATACTTTGATTTAATTGTACCCTATAGCAAACTATTGCTATTTTTGCCACTCTCCCTGGTGGAATCTCGCTAGCCACTCTCGTTTGGTGGTAGTCTCGCTCACTTCTCTCGCTTTTATACAAACACAAATGTATAAAATGTGTTTGTGTTTGTATAAAGCGAGAGGAAATTGTATATATACATATATTTTCGTTCCCCTCTCTCCCCTCTCCCAGATCTCGCTTTCCACTATCTCAAATCTCGCTCGCCACCCTTACCTCTCTCTCTTATACAAACAGAAACGAAATGTATAAATTGCTCTTCTGTTTGTATAAAGCGAGAGAAAATTGAATATACACATGGAAATATATATATCTTCGTCCTATCACTTATAATTATACAATACAAATATTTCTCTGCCCAGCTTTCTTTTGCCTTTCTCTCTTTCTCGTTTTATACATACACAGATTATACAATTGATCTTTTGTATACAACTGCTTTCTTTTGTATATGTATAACAAATTATACAATTGTTTTCTTTGTATATGTATAGCGAATTATACAAATGTTTTTTTTGTATATGTATAGCGAATTATACATATATATGTTTGCTATGGAGCGCAGTTATGCAAACTTTGCTATAGTATACAAATATAAATTTTGTGTTTGCTATATGTGAAAGTTGCTCAAAACCAAACACACTTAATGGGCTGAATCAGAATGATTAGGATTCAGACCTTTATTAAGTGCAAACAATGAGGCCTTAACCATTTAGGTGGATGGACTAATGAATGCAAACCCCAACTTATATTAGCTATTAAACTTATGAAATACAACAATAATGCAAAAACTCAAATATTATTAAAGTAAGAAACAAAAATCAACTAGTGTGTATTACATATTGTCACACCCCTATTTTGTTCTCAAAATTATTTAAAAAAAGAATCTTTTCTATTAAATTGATATTTTAAAAATGGATTATTTTATTATTCATAGTCGTCACTTGAAATTGAGTTTTGGTGTTCCAAGTCACCTTATAAATCCCCAATGAAAAGTAAATTTTAATATTTGTTTTATTGGCCTACGAACGAGAAGTCTAGGTAAGGAATTTTGTTGACTGAAGGGAAGGTGTAAGGCACTCCTCGAATCCCGTGATTCTAGCACAGTTGCATTATTTACTTTTATATGGCTTGAGATAATTTTTGATATATTATATTTATTAGCTTAATAATAAAAATGCTATTTACCTTCCCTCTTTGATTTATTATAAGCATATTTAAAACTGCATTATTTTATTAGTGTATGTCCATTAATAAAAGAATATGTATAAGCGCATAAATTAAATCAAACAAAATAGAGCGATGTGAAGAGATAGACCTTTACAAATTTGAATCTTGAAATGCCCGTATTTTTTTTACATGTGTTTGTATTTTTTTTTAATTTTGTGTTTATTGTGGGTAGAGTATATATATATAGATATCTAGTTGCTAGGAATTAGAATTTATGTGAAATTAGATTTTTTGAGTTCGAATAATTTACAATTGTCTTGTTTAGTTGGATTTAAAAATGGGCCGATTTTTTAACTATACAACTTAACTACTGTATTTACACCAATATAGCAATACTTTTTTTTTTCAATTATATAGCAATACTTTTTTTTCAAAAGTAGAATTTAAATTTTTTAAAAAAATCTAAATCTGCCATGTCCGATTCCCATAAATTTCTCCAATAATTTATCTTCCCTAATTTATTCAAATATGCTATATATATTAGGGAAAATTACAAAAATATACTACTTAAGACTTTTATTAACAAATAGAGGTTATCTTATAAATAGAGGTTTCCTACCAAAACAAAACTCCCTTTCTCTGAGTTATCTTATTCATATTTTTGAATTCATAGTTGTTATAAATGGTTGTATATAATAGATATCATGAACACTTTTGGATTACGTGTTGTCACATATCCAGAAATATTGATAAAAAATGAACTTATTGGATGATATTCTGCTGTTGATTTGATATGGTAAATAAGCCAAATTCTTGGTGAAATTATGGTAAATAGGTACAAATTTATGGTAAAAATAAAGGATCATAATAATGGTGTATATAGTAAAATAAATGTTTGGAGTATACACCAACCTAAAACAATAAATTGAAAAGTATTAGATGTTAGTATATTAGTTTGGACGCTACAATAATTAACACTCAATTACTGTAAAATTGGTTTACTTTAGTTACAACTGGTACAAAACTTGGTATAAATGATGGTATATATAACAACCAAATGTCATAATGATGATGGTATATTATCTTACATATGAACATACGCATATTAAAATGACTGCAATAATAAATTATTTGGTGTAATTGGTGATGTAAAAAACTACAAGTTTGACGATCTATGGTATATAATTAGAACCTCATAAATAAAAATATTGTACATATTTTAGTGTATTTTAAGTATGTGAATTGGTGTAAATAATAATATGAACAATAGTTCCTACATTTATTGAAGTAACCTGATAAAATCATAAATTTTAAAAATTGGTTTAAGGGTATGTAATCTTTGACTGTTTTTTTTTTTTAAGTTTATTAAATGGGTAAAATATTGGTAAAATACTTTGGTATTTCTTTGACTGTTATTTTTAAGATCATTAAATGGTTAAAATTTTGGTAAACTACTTTGATATTTCAATAAATGGCTTATGACTACAATCTTGATTAACACTGAAACCATAAAAAAAAAACACTGTTAAAAAAAATTGGTTTACATATGAAAGAAAAAAACACAAAACGGGGTAAACACATTGATATGTATACCAACCTGCAACTTTGAAAGAAATCCAATCGATCATATACAAGCATTTAGTTTAATTTTTCAATAATTATAAAACCCAATTTATACCTAAATTTATACCAAACTCATACATGTACAAACCAAACTCACACTATAAATTTAACACAAAATTTAACCAAAAAAGCAACCAAATAAATGCATAATCACAGAATAAAGACAATATCCAACAACAAACTCAAAACCATAAACGCAACTAAAGTACAATCCAAAATAACAAAAAAGATTCAAAACCATAAAACATTCATGAAATTCTGTCTTAAGAAATAACACTTTTTATTCCTTGACCCTCCAATTTGACCGACCACCTTGCTTAGAAGCTTCATCTTCACAAACAGATTCAGTATCAATTTTCATCTTTTCATATTCCCACAGTAATGCTCCAAATCTCAACCGAAGATTTTTAGCATTTACACCCGACATAGATATGTTCATATCTCCACGGCACACGTATTCAGCAAAAACACAGGTATACAGACCACAATCCCTACAAATATTACCCAATCAACATAATTAGTACAATACATAGTATAATCAACCACAAAAAAGACACATTATACTTTTACGCGAAGTCATTTCCATCGAAAATTGATAAATTTTTTGGTTAGTTGGATTGTGAATCGTTTAATTGAAGAAGATTAAAGGTTACGAAAAATGAAGAAGAATATGGAAGAGAAACCCTTTTGACTTCCCAAAATATTTCAAAATTTCTTGAAACTATAACTGTACATTGATAAGTACACCCCTTTCTTGGTAAAAAACAGCTTTATCAAAAAAGGAATAAACTAATTATGATCCCCAAAAGGTCCACTAAGCCTAAAAAAGGGAAAAAAATAAAAGTAATGAATCGTGTGTATTTGAAACTTTTTAGGAGAGAGAATATTTGGTAAATATTAATATCCTAATTATACTCCATATAAAAGGCACAAAATACTAATAGTATGAGAGAGAAAAATCTGTAAAACAAAATTAAAATAAATACAAAAATTAAATGTTTTGTTATGTATGTAATTTAAAAACTTAGTTTGTAATTAAATATAAGTATATTGATATTTTGTTAATAAAAGTCTTAAGTAGTATATTTTTGTAATTTTCCCTTTAAAAATAGGTAGCTCAATTATAATAGGAGGTAGAATTTTATTGGATTTAGAATTAGTTTTAGAAAGAAACTTTTGAAGAAATTAAGACTAATTTCTTGAACTTCTTTTTTACTTTTTCCAAAAAAAAATTGACGTTATTTACTCTTTTTTTTTTATATTATTTTTCAACATTCTGTTTCTCTTCCTTCTTACCCTTTTTTTTTTTTAATTTTTTGTTTAACATTTTGTTTCTCTTTCTTCTTAATTTTTTTTGTTACGTTTTTGTTATTTTTTTCATTATTTTTTTCTTCCTGCTCACGTTGTTGTTGTGATTGTTCTTCTTCTTTTTTAATTTTTTTTTGTTTTTTTACTTTTAAAATTTCTTATTTTCTTCATATGCTTTCCTCATTCTTTTCCTTCGGATCTTATAAATCTTCCTCTTTATTTATTTATTTTTCGACCATGAATCTCTGAATAATATTCATATCTCCTCTTAATTATATCTTTGACAATCTCAATTAAAGTAATAATCATCCTACGCTTATTCTCAAGGCGAACTATTTTTTATCAAAATTAAATTAAAAGGACTAAACATATTTCAGATAGCTTTTTTAAATCACTAATCAATTACGTTTTAGTTTAAACCGTAATCTAACAAGTCTACAATAAATTCAACAAGATTTTCTTAAGCGAAAACTAGGCTCAAAGAAACATTAGCTATTCAAATTTAACAATCAAATATCATGGAACCGATTTCAATATAAATTGCATCTGAAGAGCATAACATAATAATAATAATAATAATAATAATAATAATAATAATAATGATGATAATAATGATAATAATAATAATAATTATAATAATAGTAATAATAATAATAATAAGGGAAAAGGGCCTGATTTACCCCTGAACTTTATGATTTGGAGCTGATATACCCTCCGTTTAAAAAGTGACTCATATATGCCCTTGCTGTTATAGAAATGGCTCATATATGCCCTTTTACTTAACAGACTAATATTTAATAAAATTAAAAAATCATTTTTTTTGTATTTAATTTGAGAAAATGCCACGTGGCTTTTAAAATACCCATTCAAAAACTTTTAACCCATGCCCACCCGACCCAATTAGAAACAAAACCTCCTACCCATTTAAATAAATCGAACCCATTTCATTCCATTTCTTGATGAAAATCTAAAGAAGACCAGCAAGCTTGGCAGTATCATGAGCTCCATTGACGAGGGAAGTTTCAGTTTTTTCATCAAAATTTTATAGTGTAAGATGTTGGCCTTGCTAGAGTTTTGGCAATACTTGTAGAAGGCATCATCACTGTTGGCGGCTCCACTATTCTGCAAAAGCATTTTTTATTCAATAAATTTTACTAAAGGTGAATCTATGGCACATGACACACACGAATAGGAAAGACAGAGGAAGATAGACGAGTTCACACACACAAAACAATGCATTTCAGTTCAATTTGAACGGTTAAAATAATTTATCGCCATTGAAGATCAGTTTTAGTAGAAGCTTGCTTGTTCACCAATTTCTCTGGGACGATTAAAAAAATTGAACAATTTATAAAATAAAAAAAGAGGTACCGATATCTTCAGAAAATTTAGAAAGCTAATAGATCAAAATACTATTATAAACTTTAAATGGGTGGGGTTTTTGTTTCCAATTGGGGAGACAATGAAATGAAATGGGTTTGATTTATTTAAATGGGCGGGGGTTTTGTTTCCAATTGGGTCGGGTGGGTGGGCATGGTGAAAAGTTATTGAGTGGGGTATTTTAAAAGCCACATGTCATTTTCTCAAATTAAAGACAAAAAAATAAAATTTTAATTTATTAAATATTGGTCTGTTAAGTAAAAGGGCATATATGAGCCATTTCTATAACAGCAAGGGCATATATGAGCCACTTTTTAAACAGAGGGTATATCAGCTCTAAATCATAAAGTTCAGGGGTAAATCAAACCCTTTTCCCTAATAATAATAATAATAAAAATGTTTAACACAACTTTTATTTTTTATGTTTTTTTTAGCAAGAAGCATCTCCGACTACGTTTTCTTAAGCATTAGTAAATTCTCAAAATAACTCAAAAATACATCACAAATTGAGATTACATCATAATAACCTGCAATTCAAAGAACTTCAAATTATTGCAATCAGATTTTCGTACAAACGTTTCATTTTATTCATGCAAGAATTTAGAGATTACCTCTTCGGGAAAATTGATTCACCACAAAAACAACCACTACGGTCTACTTATTTAAAGCCAGGAATTCGTGAACAAAACCTCAAATGCTGAACTAATTCTCAAAAATAAAACTCACTCTTATTATCTCTTTCTCTGTATTTTTTTCTCTATCCTATTTTTTTCCTTTATTGTACGTATGTTTTTATAATCTTTTTGGGTGTGAGTTTGGTGCTAATTAAAGGGAATGTGAGGGCGTGGGAATGAAATTTAGTTGAAAATTTTAAGATTTATTTTTTATTTGAAAGTTTTTAGGGTGAGATAAAGAGAAGAAAATAATAATAATAATACTAATAATAATAACAATAGAACAAACAAAAAAAGAATAAAAAAAGAATGTGTAATGTGAAAGAAAAGAAAAGAAGATAAGAAAAGAAAAGAAATAAAATTGTGCAATACTATGATGAAAAGAAATTAAATGGGAGGAGGATATTTAGGAGAAATAAGTTATGGGAATTTGAGGGTAATTAGGATAAAGGGTGTAATTTGAATTTTATTGGACTCTCTTTTTTCTTCTTTTTTTATTAATATATACTATTATTTTTTAGACTAGGTAAAAGTTGAAGGATTAAATAAACAATACTTAGAATATGTATTAAATTCACAAACTTCTTTATTAAAATCCAAACATAAAGGGAGCATATAATTTGTTGTAAATTTCAGATTTTTGTATTCATTTATTTTAAACATAAACCAACTAAAATAATAATATTTAAGTATTAAAAATGGTGTAAAATATTTAAGTTCGGTCAAACGTTAGGTGTTACAACATGCTCCTCTTTGTTAGAAAACAGGAAGAGTTTCCATGCAAAGACGTGAACAATGCGATGTATTTTGACCGAGACATTTATTCAAAAATGTGAAAATAAGTAAAAGAGAAGAGATTTGACTGAGCGCTAACTTTGGAAAAACTATATATCCTAAGGTAATGATAAGGAGTCAGGTGTAGTTCAAATTATGGAGGGATAGGAGAATAAGTTAGGTAGTTGAATGAGGTTCTGTTGAGGCTCTGATCCTTAGTTCCTAATATTACATTAAAAATTAAAATACAATAGGAAAGAAGGAAAATATACAAGATCCTATCTACTTCACAAGTCTTGAGTCTTCGTTTTGAATCTTCGGTAGTCAGTTCGTGTCTTTGGGTAGGTACATCGATATTGAACTTTGATCTTTACATTTGAATTTAAGACTTGAAACTTATGATTTGACTTGAGTCACTTACGATTTTGCACATGATATTCTTGAATGCTCGTTTTCTTGAGAAGATGATTCATGATATGTTGAGATGTTATAAGAGTCGACAGAGACTCTAAATGTCATTGACATCTAACATTCTTTGTTTCTCTAATCAAAATGAAGATCTTATTCTTGAACTTCAAATTTGTGTACTACGTAGAGACCTGCAAGCCATAAAAACAAAATAAAATAAACTTTTCTGCCCCAGTTTGAACTAGGAAATTTTTTGTGAGTTATTGATGAAATATATAAAAGTCTATACTAGGCATAAAATATTTTTTTTTACCTAATACACATATAAAATAAAAATAAAAAGAGATTTGTGCCAGAAATGCAACCAGGTGTTATTGTGCCATGTGAAGAAACAGAAAAAGAGGAATAGGGGTTATTGTGCCCTAATTGAAACTAGGGGTTACTGTGCCCCGTGAAGACATGAAAATAACATAGGGTTTATTGTGCCCTACATGCAATCAAGGGTTATTGTGCCCTGAGAATACATGAGAAGAAAGTAGGGGTTATTATGACCTAAATGCCATGGGGGGGGGGATTATTGTGCCCTGTGAAGACATGAGATTAAAGTAGAGGTTATTGTGCCCTAAATGCAACTAGAGGTTATAGTGCCTTGTGAAGATATGAAAATAAAATAGGGGTTATTGTGCCCTCTATGAAACCAGGGATTATTGTGCTCTATAAAGATATGAAAAATAATATAGGGGTTACTGTGCCCTTAATGAAACCAGAGTTTATTGTTCCCTAAATGCAACCATGGATAATTTTGCCCTGCGAAGACATGAAAAATAAAATAGGTTTTTTTTTTTGGTAAATAACAAAAAAAATCATTACCAAATGAAACAATACAAATCAGTAACTCATGCATATTGGACATCTCCAAAACTATGCATTATCAGCTCTCTATTCTAACAGACTTCACTACGCATTTACCACTCTAGCTAAGTAAATTTTACCTATTCAGGATAAAAGTTCAAATTTGCTAGTACATAGTTTAATCGTAAGCTTGCTCTCCCTCTCTTATGCACTTCTTAAACAACCTGTTTTGCCAGCATTGCCGGAGTTCTTGTTGTTCTCTGGAAAATCTTTGTTTCCTCTCCTACCAAATGAGATACACGCTTGCAACCAATGTCATCCTATATACCTCAACCATTGTTTGCTTACCTTTACGGTATGTATTTCGCAGCTTGTTTCCTCTTCCCATCCTTTAGCTTCTCTATTAATGTTTTTCCACCTTAGTATATTCTGCCACACCTGTGATGAGAATAAGCATCGAAAGAACAAATGATTGTGGTTCTCATCCTCATCCCTACATAATATATATTGAATATCTTCCACACAACCCCATGTTGCTAATCGATCCATTGTGAGTAGCCTGCTATGTAGGGCTAAATATAAGATAAAAATTCACTTAGGGCAAGCAATATTGTTGCATGTGAGCCTCCTCCATTCCACCTTCTGGTATTCTCCTCTAATGGCTTTATAAAGTTACTTTATGGAGAATTTTTCAATATGCTTGACATACTCCTCATTCCAGCCAATAGTCTCCAATACTTTGTGCATCTACAATATCTTCTTCACCATCCATGAGGCTTGACATGGTATGACAACCCATATAGTCCCTTGTTTCCCATAATACATGTGGATCCACTTCACCCATAATCTATCTTTCTTAGTGCTCAAATTCCATAATAGTTTGCTTATTGCAAATTTATTCTATGCTTGATATTCAATATATTGAGACCCCCGGTAGTTTTAGGACAACATAGTTGTTCCCAAGCAATAAGTGCCTTTCTGGATGCATCTATTCCTCTTGTCCACAAAAAGTTCCTGCATAATATTTCAATACATTTGACAACTTTTTTGGGCAGCACAAACACTTGTGACCAGAACACCTGAATGCAGAACAGAACACTCTTAATCTATTGAGTCCTTCCTACATAAGATAGGAATCTGGAAGTCCAGCTCTGTATTCGACTCATGATCTTATCAATTAATGGCTGATACTGCAGAATAGACACCCTCTTAGTACTTAGTGGAACTCCTAAGTATCTAGAAGGTTAGTACCCTTGTGAGAATCCTAGATCATAAAGGATTTCATTTTGTATACTTGTTGGCACTCCTCCAAAATAAATGGAACATTTATTAACATTTGCAACTAGTGCAGAAGCTAGAGAGAACTCTTGAAAAATGTCAAACATCAATCTAACTGATATAGTATCTACTATGCTAAACAACAAAAGATCATCAGAAAAACTGAGTTGCACTATCTGCATTCTTTCACACTTTGGGTGGAAATTGAAGTTAGGATCATTATTCAGTTTCTTGATCAATCTTGTCAAATACTCCATAGACAACACAAACAAATAAGGGGACAGTGTATCCCCCTATCGTAAACCTTTCTTTGCAATAAAAGGGTTGCTAGGATATCCATTTATGAGAATGGAATATGATACTGTACTAATGCACTGATATATCCACTCAACAAATTTCTCAGGGAACTGCAAATAAGTCATTATCTGTTTAAGATAGCTCCATTCAACAAAATCATATGCCTTTTTCATATCTACTTTAACCATACATTTTTGTGACACTCCCTTCCTCCTTTATCCCTTGACTAACTCATTACTTAGGATGATGTTGTCATTTATCATCCTGCCTGGTACAAAAGCAAACTGATTTTTATCCACCAAAACATCCATCACACACTGCATCATTTTTGTTATCACTTTGGATATGATCTTGTATAATAAAGTACAAGAGGAAATAGGCCTATATTCTTATACTTTGGGAGGATGAGCTACTTTTGGTATAAGAGTCACAGTGGTTCAATTGATGGCTTTATACACTTTACCTGTGGAGAAAAAATGTAGAACAACATCAGTAATGTCCTCTCCTATCTGCAACCAAGCCTTTCTTTAAAAGAAAATATGCATTGAAACCATCACATCCAGGAGCTTTGTTGTCATTTATGCCCTTCAAAGCCATAACCACTTCATTTTTGCTAACAAGTGTAATCAGTTGAGCTTGTTGGCTTCTATTCAAGACTGAACCATCTTTCATTACCTTCTGATTTACAGCAGGTAGTTGAGTGGCATAAGATCGTAGTAATTGTTTGTAGAAAGCTGTAATCTCTTCCTCAATTTCAGTTCTACTTGTCACATATCTTCCTGTATTTGTGATTAAACTTGTGATCTTCTTCTGGGCTATTATATTCTTCAAGCTAGTATGAAAATATGTTGTGTTTCCATCCCCCAATTGCAGCCACTGAACCCTTGATTTTTTCTTTATTATACTCTTCTCAATATTTAGCCATTTCTCCAAATTTAGTTTAACCTCCATCTCAAACTCAATAATGTCATGTGCTTGTCCTGGATTTCTCATAGTGTACTGGATATCATATAGGTCCTGTCTATACATTCTTATTCTACTTTGCACCCCATGGAAAGCAACACTATTCAATTCTTTCAGATCTCTTTTCACATTTTGAAGCTTCTTTCATACCCCATACATTGTCCCATTACTTGGTCTTTGTTGCCAAGCCCTCTGCACTATCTTCTGAAAATTCTCATGCTTTGCTAGATGGTTTAGAAATTTAAACGGCTTATGCCTGATATCCTCTTCCTTCATCAATGCAATGCAAAAAGGAGAGTGTTCAGAGCATCCTCGACTCAGTACCTTCACTTCTAGGGACTGCATATCAAACATCCATTTAACATTCACCAAAGCCCAGTATATTCTGCTATAAGTGTGCCCATTAGTCCAAGTAAATTCCCTTCTATTATGTCTTAAGATTGTCATGCCTGTGTCAACAAGAAATGATTCAAAATCCTTAATTTCACCTTCCTAGAATGTATCTCCAACCATCCTATATATCCTCAGCCTTGTGAATAGCATTATAGTCCCCCATAGCTATCCATGATTCCTGCTATCCTGAATTAATATTCCTAAGTTTTCCCCACATACTTCTTCTAGCCTCGATAGTATGCAACCCATAAATAGCAGTAAAGAAGAACTTACTATTCAAGGATTTGATTCTCACTTATGAGTGAATAAACTGTTCATCAACTATTAATGGTTCACATTCAATAACTTGAGGGTCCCATATCATCCATATTCTCCTTTATTGTTGCAGATATAATTGTATGTTCCTATCCACCATGTGCAATTGCTTTCAAAACTTTAGTTGTTCGATGATCCTTAATCTAGTGTTAAAAAACTAGGGGTTATTGTTCCCTAAATGCCCCAAGGAGTTATTATTCCTTGTGAAGATGTAAAAAATAAAATAGGGGTTATTGCTCCGTAAATGCAACCAGGGTTATTATGCCTTGTGAAAAGATAAAAAATAAAATAGGGGTTATTGTGCTCTAAATGCAACCAAGGGTTATTGTGCCCTGTGAGGACATAAAAGTAAAATTGGGGTTTTTGTGCCCTACATGCAACCATGGGTTATTGCGCCCTGTGAAGGCATGGAAAATAAAATAGGGGACTAAATGCAAACATGGGTTATTGCGCTCTCTGAAGACACGAAGAATAAAATAGCGGTTATTGTCCCCTGTGAAGACATAAAATATAAAATAGGGGTTATTCTGCCCTATATTCAACCAGGGGTTATTTTGCCTTGTGAAGATATAAAAATAAATCAGGGATTGTTGTACATGCAACCAAAGGTTATTATGCCCTGTGAAGACATGATAAGTGATATATATATGTATATATATGTGTCTGTGTGTTGTGTGTATTATTTATTATTTTGTTGTTGTTATTATTATTATTATTATTATTATTTTAATATCATTTATTTTATTTTATTTTTATTTTGTACATTTTCCAAATATAAAAGAAAACAAACAAATAAAATTAAATAAAATGCCCCTAATTTTAGTAAGGAAAATAATTCCTTTTTTACTATTACTATTTGATTATGTACCTATTGCAGGAGATACAAAGATTCAAGGACTTACCCTCAAGGTGTTTGTCTCTCGTGAACTACTTACAAGATTTTTCTTGTACCTATTTTGAAAAAAGAATGGTTTGTTAGTTTTTCTAAATGGTGGTTGGTTTGTGACGTCAAATATCTTGTGGAGTTTTACTTTGAGTCCGCCCAGCTTGAAAGATTCATTCAATTGATGATTGCGCGAATAGATGAAGATACTTTAGAGACAATCCTTATTTTACCTTGAAACACTCCTCCTAAATATTTTGTTGACCCACTATCATTTTGTGCATATTTTGTGGCTTATTCTTTCCAAAGCAACTCTCCTGCTTTAACGATTTTCTCATGGTAGTTTGAAGTGACTTCGCTTTTTTGGATATATTTATCTCCATTGATTCACATCCCTAGTCAATGTTGTTCATGCCCCCAACCTTCGACTGGAAATAATGTAGTCAATTTTGTAGCTTTTATTTTATTTTTTTACACTTGACGCGAGGCTATGATGAATAGGACTCAATGAATACCGAACACAAGTACAAATGACACATTGAAAGGGTTATGAAAGAAAAGTTATGTTCAAAAGGATGAAATGAATAAATAAATATTTAAAATGAATGAACTAAAATCTTCTCTGAAAGTACGTGGTGAATTTAATGAATTATGACATGCATTTTGGAATGAACATTTGATCCTTCTAAATTGTCTGAATATCACGAAACAATGTTCTACCCTTCAGTCTATCGTCAGACTTCTTATCTTCATTATACTCATGCTAAGATGGAATGTCATCATTCGATCAGTGGCACCCTTCATGGTTTTTCACCAATTTCCTTCTCTCAACATACTGTCATCTTATGGTGCCCGTGAGGGTTTTCAATCATAAGACTGTTTCATTTTATCTTTATTTCTTTGTTGTAACTCATCGTACTCAACCTTTCCCCAAGATTGATTAGAAGGTATTAATATAATAAAATAACGTTAGAATGAGTTACAACTTTTGGGAATCATTGAATGAAATATCAATAATAAAATCATGCCCCATCTTTTAGAGTATCGAAAAACATGATTATTGTTTTATTGAGTGAGTATAGTGAACCCCAATGAAGGGTTGCCCACGTATCCTCTTAGGAATTAAGTCGAACCTAGTTCAATGAAACATTTGTTTTTTTTTGTTTTGGTTTTTCTGGGAGAACCAGGCATGTGGTGTTTGAAATAAATGATGATACACTTTTATCATCCCATCTTGAGAATACTTATCACGAGGGTGTAACAACAAACACTGTTAAACGTAGTATCTTTTGATCGAATCTGCGTTAACAGTTATGTCGATCGACTTTCCCTCCATATCTACCAGTTGCAAAGCTCCTTTTGATAACAGTTACTTAACAACATAAGGGCCTTGAAAATATGGGGTAAAATTTCCCTTAACCTTGTCTTGGTGGGGAAGGATGTGTTACACGACATGTTGACCGACTTCAAAATTCCTTGGACGTACCTTCTAGTTATAAGCTCGAGTCATACTCTGCTGATATAATTGACCAAAGCAAATTGCTGTCAATCATTTTTCGTCTATCAGCGCTAACTATTCTAACCTTCACTTAACCCATTTCATGTTCTCGATTTATGCTTCCACAATGATTCGAAGAGAAGGGATTTCAATTTCTATGGGTATGACAACCTAAATTGCGTAAACCAATAAGTAAGGAGTTGCACCAACTGGCGTACGAATAGTCTTGCGATATCCCAAAAGAGCAAAAAATAGTATTTCATGCTACTGTCTAGATGCTTGCACCATTCTCCTAAGAATCTTCTTGATGTTCTTATTTGTTGCTTCATCAACCCTATTTGTTTTGGGTCGATAAGGGGTTGAATGATGATGAACACTTTTAAATTGCTCGCAATCTTTCTTCATCAGGTTGTTGTTGAGATTCGCTGAATAGTCTGTAATAATGATCTTCTATATGTCGAAATGACATATGATGTTCGAATGAACAAAGTCCACCACTACTTTCTTGGTGACTGATTCGAAAGTAAAAGCTTCAACCAATTTGGTGAAGTAGTCGATGCCAACTAGAATAAATTGATGCTCGTTATAAGCTTTCGGCTCAATTGGCTCAGTAACGTCCATTCTCAAAACAACAAAAGGCCACAGAGCAGACATAGGGTGCAAACCTAAAGGGGGTGAGTGAATCAAGTCGCTATGAATCTAGCACTGATGAAACCTGTGAACAAAGAAGAAGTAATCTAACTCCATGGTAAACCAATAGTACCCTGGATAATCATTTTTTCTAGAACATAACCATTCATCTGTGGGCAACATACCCCTAAATGTACCTCATTCATATATTTTTTAGCTTCTTGGAGATTCACGCATCGCAATAGATTCAAATCTGGAGTCCTTTGATATAAGATCTCGCCACTCAAGAAGAAACCATTGGAGAGTTGTCTAATAGTTCTTTTTTGATCTCTATCGACATGCATTGTATATTCTCTTTATTTTAGGAATCATTTGAGGTCGTGATACCATGGCTCGCCGTTTGGCTCTACCTCAATTATATTGCAGTAGCCATGTTGATCACTTACTTGAATTCCAATGGGTTAATATATGTATTACCTGGGAACGAAAGCAACGAGGCTAGAGTGGACAAAGAATCAGCTACCTCCTTGTGAAAACTAAGAATATATATGAATTCAATAAACTTGAACCTTTTGTTGAGGTTGTCTAAACATTGTTTGTGTGGATGTGCTTAATGTCTCGAAATTCCCATTCGCCTCAAGCTTGTCGAATGATCAAGTCAGAATCCCCCAAAACTACCAACTCATGCACATTTTGATTTATTGCCATATTTAAAACATTGATTCAAGCTTTGTATTCTGTTATGTTGTTAGTAGAAAAGAATCAAAGTCGTGCTATTGCAGGATAATGGCGCCCGATTGGTGAGATAAGAACTGGTCCAATTCCTATTCTAGTTGTGTTGACAACCCCATCAAAATATAATTTCCACACGTGACCATCATCAGGAACATGGTCCTTAATAGAGTTGAACTCTTCATCCAAAAAGTATGTTCTTAGGGGTTCGTATCGATCAGATTTTCTTCCAAATGAGTGGCAACGCTTGTTCTTTCATAGGGGTGTGAGTGACATACACAATGTCAAATTCTGTAAGCAAAAACTACCATTTCGCCAATCTACATGTTGGCATAGGTTTTTGAAAAATATATTTCAAAGGGTCCATTCGATATATAAGGTAGGTCCTATAGGACAAAAGATAGCTTTTCAATTATTGGGCGACCCAATTTAAGGCGCAACACGTCTTTTCTAACAGAGTGTACTTTTCCTCATAACTTGTGAACCCTTGCTCAAATAATAAATGGCTTGTTCCTTTTTTTCCTGTGGTGTCATGTTGTCCTAGAACCCAACCAAATGAATTATTCATCAGTGAGATATATAAAAATAAAGGCCTACCAGGTTTTGGTGGGACCAATAAAGGAGGGTTTGTTAGATATTCCTTAATTTGTCAAAAACCTCTTGACACTCACTTGTCCATTTGATAGCAGCGTCCTTTTTCAACAACTTGAATATCGGCTCACATGTGGCATTAAGTTAAGCAATGAACCTTCTGATATAGTTTAACCTCCCTAGAAAACTCATAACTTCAAATTTGGTTTTTGGAGGTGGCAATTATCGAATGGACTTTATCTTAGAGGGGTCCAATTCAATGCCTCTTCGGCTAACTATAAAACTCAAAAGTTTGCCAGATGGAACTCCAAATGTGCATTTAACTGGATTAAGCTTGAGGTATCTATCGAAGAATTTTCTTAGATCACAAACATGGTCAACATGCGTTATGGATTTAATGATAACATCATCGACATATACCTCAACTAATTTATACATCATGTCATGAAAGATGGTAGTCATAGCTCTCATTTAGGTTGCTCTCACATTATTTAGACCAAATGGCATGACTCTATAACAATATGTACCCCACGGGCTAGTGAAAATAGTCTTTTCTACAAAATTTCATCCATGAGAATTTGGTTATATTAGTCATAACAATCCACAAAATATTAAATCTTGTATTTGACAAAATTATCAACCAAGATGTGAATATTGGGTAATGGAA
Source organism: Solanum verrucosum (assembly GCF_900185275.1). Lineage (NCBI taxonomy): Eukaryota > Viridiplantae > Streptophyta > Magnoliopsida > Solanales > Solanaceae > Solanum > Solanum verrucosum. The sequence goes on from NW_026019974.1 coordinate 731,851, forward strand.
AATTGTCTTTTGGACTTGGTTTGTTTAAATCTCTATAATTAAAACAAACTCTGATGTTTCCGTCTTTCTTTGGCACTGGCACAACATTAGCCAATCATGTAGTATATTGGATGACGTTGATAACATTCGCACTCAGTTGCTTCATGATTTCCTCTTTAATTTTATTGCTCATCTCTGTCTTAAACTTTCTTTGCTTTTGATAGACAGGTAAAAATCAAGATGTATGGGAAGTTTGTGAACTACCAAATTGGCACTTGATCCCGGCATGTCGTCGTAAGACTAAGCGAAAACATCTTTAAATTCAAATAAAATTTAATTATGTCGTCTATAATATGTTGATCGACATGAACACTTATCTTTATTTCTCTAACTTCTTTAGGAGTTCCCAAATTAACCGCCTCGGTTTCACCTAAATTAGGTTTAAGCTTATTTTAAAATTGATTCAGTCCTTTTTTGTTTCTTCCTAAGCTTCATCTTCATCATATTCATACTTGGGATTCATTGTTTTAAGATCAGAAAACTTTTTAGGATCTAACCGTAAACTCCACATGTATGTCATATTATTAAAGTCGACATTAACGTAACTGAAATGAGAATAAGATGACAAATATTACAAAGAGAAAGAAAAAAAGAATGAAAATGATAGAATATGACTGTGAAACTGAAACTTCATTGCATTATATGGGAAATAATAGAATGGTTAACATCAACGTGAAATAATAAAAATGTTTAAATTAAAACCCTGAGAATAATCCAAATAAATTAAAAAACAGCAAAATAAACTACCACGGCTCCTTTTTTGTAGGTAGAGGAGTGGCTTCCCAGTTGTTGAGGTAGACATTAGGGCTGATGAACTACACATCCATATGACTAGTTCCTTTACCCATCTAAGTCATATTTACCTCATAAAACATTTCCTTGATACCTTGACATATTTCATCCATATCATTTTGGATAGGTAAGTCTAGACTCGATTGGTTCACCTCGAGGTTTAATGAAAGATTGAGCAATATGGGGGATTGACTTTAGCAAATTCCAAACAATTTTTTAACGATCTTTTGCCATTTCTTATCATATCTAGTTGGATTGAAATCCAAACCAAATGTATCTTGATTACCCATTGGATCGATGGGACTTAAATTCCTTGCAAAGACAACACTAGTCCATTTCTAGGTTTATAGCCGTTCTGTGCCATTTGGGCAACCACCATGAATGAAGCAGAGGATAGATAAGTATGTGGGATAGGCTTTCCTCCAAGAACCAATTGACTATTACTATCTCAAAAGCCTGGTATTTAAGGAATTCATAACCTTTTTGGCCTCTATGCATGGTATGGAATGATCTCAATTGATTGGGATATCATCTTCACCATGGACAATGATTTCTTATTTGGGATGTTCAAACTTGACAACTTGATGCACAGTACACAACAAGGCTCTAGCCAAATGAACGCATGGCCTCCCCAAAAGTGTTCATGTCTATTACTTGGACAGTGATTCCGAACTCCATTGGCCCAATTGTAATAGTTAAGGAAATTAAACCAAAAGTATCCCGTTACATAGACCTTGTTAGTACAAATTCTATCAATGTTGAGTTTCAAACTCTAAAGAATGGAAAAAGGGAATGTGTCTACACCCGATACTCCATCTACCATGAACCCCTTCACATTTCACAATTAAATGTAGAGCCTTGTTATTCCCAAATCCTTCCAAAGGCAATTCATCATTAGTGAAATTGATTTAATTTACCTCAAATATTCAGCTGACTATCTTTTCCATGTAACCCACCGTGATATTTTCTAAGATATGTGCCTCATTCACGATCCTAGTTAAAACATCACGATGCTCTTTAGAATGTATGAGTAATGATAGCAAAGATATTTAGGAGGGCATTTTTCTCAACTGATCAATAACAGAATAATCTTGAGCTTTCATCTATTTCAGAAACTCTTCAGCCTCTTCGTCAGTGGTAGGTTTTCTTACTGGCAACTGATTTTCTTTGTTTTGTTTGTCACTTCTTAATTTTTATTGAGCATAACACCTTTTAGAACGAGTTAAGCCTCTTGTTTCATTTGTTTCTTCAACGATCTCTTTCCCTTATGGGTAACACCGACTCTGTTCTAGTTCCAGGGAATGGTTTTGGTTATTTTCATGTATGTTGTGTTGTAAATTGTATCACAATTGGCTATTTCACACTTCCTTGATTTTGATCAGATGTTGAAAAATTACCGAGAATGAATAATTTTGGTCCATTTAACGGTATTTCCGTTCTTTTTATAGCTCTAAGGACATAAAATACTAACTTTCTTGACTCCCCAAAATTTGAACTTGCACCTTTCACTGGTGCCTTTTTTATGGGTTCTAAAACTATACTCGACTCTTTATTTGAAGCCATGCTTTCAATCTTTATTCTTCCTGTTTTCTTACAATCTTCATAAATGCTTACCATCCCAACAATATGCTCATTATTGTGAGTAGGGAGTGGATTATTGGTGACATTTGGTGCTTCCTCATTACGTGTCTCAATTAGCTTCTTAATGACTCTTTTTAGAGTCCAACAATTCTCTGTGCTATGTCCTGGAGTGTTAGTGTGATACTCACATATAACAGTTGGATCGAAGTCTAATGCATTTAGATTGACAAAATAAGGATTGACAAGTTCAACCTAACTCAATTGTATTAATTTTCGCAACTAACTCGTATATGATTCCCCAATTTGGGTTAAGTTTTCTTTTCGACCTTGTTCTCTTGTATAATCTGTTATGGGACATGGATTATATAGTGCCTAAGCATTTTGTTGTTGTGGGTGAAAATCTTGTGGGGCAGGTGCCCTCCATTGTTGGCATTGAGGAGCTTGGACATAAGCCTGTGTGTTGAGAATTGCCTATTGGGATGGGTAATAATGTTGAGGATAATGAGATTGTTCTTGTTGGACTTGCACATAAGGGTGGTTCATCCCCCTTTGAACACCTCTGTAACACCCCATATTCAAAAAGGGAGAAAATTTTAGTTTTTCACAGACCTGGTGTCAACACAGATGACACGACCCACAACCCAAAGGTGGAACGACTGTCAGTTTGTAGTGGCGCGGTTGACAAGTTAGAATTTTCCAAAAATGTCAAGTTTGTGTACTTTTTCGACGGTTCACCAGGATGGGTCTTCGTTCAATTCACGAATCGTAAGTAGGTCACGTAAGTAAGTCCTAGACATAAAAGGATTTTACAGGTAAAAATTTGGGACCTATGGTTATGGTACACAACACGCCAATGGAACCACGATCCGTAAGTGGGCATATGGTTAGAGGCCCTAGAGATAGTCTCTGACCCCAAATGACAAACAACCAGAACGGTCTGTGGTCTGACCAATGGACCATCGGTTTGGCCGTCGATGAGAGCAAGTCTTCCTCTCTAAAATCATTCTCTCAAATTCTTAAAAAGAGATCAAGTCTTCCTCTCCAAAATATTTCTCTCTTTAGAAAGCTTGAAGAAGATGGAGTCAACCTAGGGTTTCAAGTCAAGCCTCCGATTACACCATTGAAGGAAAGCTGTTGGCATTGAGGTATGATAGTTTTCATCCATGGAGCATGGAGTTCCTAAATTCTCCAATTTAGAAAGTTAGAAATCCCTAATTGAGTTAGCGCTTTTCTTAAATGTCATGGGTTCCTTTCAATAATCATTTATTCAAATAATTTATGGTTAATTGTTGTGAAAGGATTTCTCATATAACTACCTCATGTATGAATGTGAAAGGTTATCTCACATAAAGGATTCTAAGGTTGAAAGGTCTTCTCACCTAAAATGAATCAAAGTTAAGGAGCTATTCTAACAAAACCTAGATTGGATTGGTTACTTAATTGTACGTTTCCATGGATGACATATGACTTAACTTGGATTGGCAATATGGCGTGCCCTTCCATGGATAATAAGGGCAAGTTAAGAGAATGACTAGTTCGTGGGATTTATGGTTAGCACAAAGAATATATAGATATGGAAGCTCTCCTGTTAGTAGAGGCCAGGTTTCTAGTAGAAATATTCTTATCCCATACAGGTTGATGACTGGGTATTCTTGAAGGTATCCCTTATGAAGGGTGTTATGAGATTTAAGAGGAACGGTAAGTTGAGCCCTAGGTATACTGGGCCATATAAAGTTATACGTAGAGTTGGCCAGGTAACCTATGAGGTGGATTTGCCTCGAGAGTTAGCTGCATTACACCCGGTTTTTCATGTGTCGATGTTACACAAATGCTTGGTAGATCCTACACAAGTTATTCCCATAGAAGGTATGAAACTCTCAGAACACTTATCATATGCGGAAGTCCTAGTGGCAATATTGGACCGGAAGGTCAGGAAGTTGAGGACAAAAGACGTAGCATCAGTCAAGGTACTTTGGAGAAGAAAGAATATTGAAGAAGCCACATGGGAAGTAGAGGCTGACATAAGGGACAAGTATCCCCACTTATTTCAGTAGCCACACAAAGGTTCTTAAAGTCATAACTCCTCTCATTTGAGCATTAGTTTTGCCCGTACTTTGTAGTACTGCTTTATCATATGTTATATGTTCAGGTACTTGATACAGACACCACATGTTCCTCAGAATGGAAACATCCACAGTATAAGGTATGTTATACTGGTTAGTGTAGTTTCCATTAGTATAAGGCCAAGTAGAGCCTAGTGATAATTGTTGCATACTATTATGTGGTGATGTTATGTGAAGAATTGTGTGTGTATTTTGGTTGGCTGACAGGTTTTGGATAGGCCTGTTTACAAAGGAAACTCTGCCAATTTTTTTTTAAAAAAAGAGAGTTTGAATCATCTGAAGCATCTGTCTTCATTCGAGGATGAATGATCCAATGTAATATCCCGTAACTTAAAAATACATTTGTGACTCGTAAACACCAATACATAGAGGTGATATCGGAGGAGGTATATAATTGAAAATTGTTAAGCATACTATGTAACCCTTATACTTAGTCATTTTAAGGGTTAAACAAAAGTTTTAGGCCAAAGAGATCATTAAAGAAATGATTGAAGTTTAAAGGTTCATTGTGGAAGAATACTACAAATGATCTCATTTCTCATCTGACTTTTAACGATCATATCTCCTAATATATAACGAGTAAGAGGTCCTACAACCTATTCAATTAAATGTATTTGAGTCTACATTCCAGCAAAACAAACCCTTTGTCAAAACGATATCTGAGTAAAAAGTTATGTTCATTCGACGATAGACGAGTGCACTACCCAATCACTACGGGACATGTGGCACTTAGAGAAAGTCGGCCAAACTTGTTGTTTTTTTATTAGAAGTTTGGGATATACTTTCTCATATACTCAAGAACATGTAAGGAATGGTTTCAAGTTATTTCTTCAAGTTTTTCTCATCTTCAAACCTCCAAAGCTTAATGTAAGATGGTTTCTTCAAGAATCAAGTGTATTCCTCTCCATAGGCCTATAGATATACTTAACTAAATGTTTTCTTGAAGGAAAAAGTATTGTTCTTGAAGAATAGAAGAGGGCAGGGGCTGCTTTTCTTGGATATATAGGTATGACTCCTCTTCTATATTCATAAATAGTATTCCAAAGATGCTTTAAGTATAATTTGTGGGTAGGACTCATTGGACGGTGATAGGAAGCCGTGAGTCCATGTTTTACCCATTGTATTTGATGTTTTGGTGAGAAGGGAGTTTGTAGAAGGTTTTGTTGGCTGTTTTTTTTACCAAATGAGGGATCAATGGTATTGTATTGGGGAAGCTAGCTGGTTACAATTAAACAAAAGGCGAGGTATAGAGAAAGAGACTCTTATATTTCTTGAAAGTTTGTCACTCACCAAATGTTTGATAAAATGCCTAAATCACTAAGAATATGTTGTAGGTTGTTATATGAGCTCCTATATTTTAATTTATGTCATTAGTTCTCTACCAACTTAAACTATCAACTTATAAAGGAATTTTACATCGTTAACAAGAAACCTGTGGGGTGGTGATTGGAGGCCATGATTTTTCCCTTTATGTTAAGTGTGAAAGATTAAGGGAGCTGGTTCTTTATGGTTAAAGGATTGACGAGTAATACTGAACATGTAAATAAGTCATAAGCCTACTTGGAAAGTAGAGAAAGAGAAGGGTGTGGTGACACACTTTTAATCTATTGTATTTGTTGATATTGTCGCTCGCGAACTATTATTATTTTTTGGCATTGGTGTGACTCTTGATTAGTTTCTTATACTATCCTTTTATGACTTTATGTTATAGATAAAGTTGTCAAAAAAGGAGTTTGCTGATGTCAGATACTAAGTCCCGAAGTAAGGTATGTAAAGCTAAAACCTCTTTTGCCTTGAAGGCACGACCTAAACTCGCATGTTGTTCCGATAAATGTCACTAGAGATTCTATGATACCTGAAAGAAAGTTATCCTATTTTATAAACCCTCTCATGTTGAGTCATAAACCTATAGAGTTCAACTTGTCTTCAAGGAAGAAATATGTTTCTCACAACTACATTTGTCTAAAGTTGAAACTCTTATAAGTTAGCGGTGTACATGTTACCTAAATTTAAAGAAAGTAGCCAACCACAGACTGTTCGTAAGTGTATAGGTCACAAGATATATGATTCTCAAGCTAAAGAAAGTAAACACGAATTGTATGAAGATCTATGTGAGTAATTTCATTAATCACATAGATCTTGATACAATTTGTGATTACTTCTTTAGCTTGAGAATCATATATCTTGTGACCTATACACTTGTGAACAGTCTGTGGCTGGCTACTTTCTTTTCCATGTTTGTGACACCCCTAACTAGAAAGGGGCACACATCATGGATATACACAAGCACCTGCTAATTATCTTTACTAATGTCATGCAAAAGTTGTAGATTCATAAGCAATGGAACCTATATGAAGACATATACTAAAACATAGATAACAAAAAGGCATGTTGGGCTACTTTACAATGGAAACAAAACTAAGTCTAAGAAGCCTCTAAAGAGTATGCATCTGAGAATCTGATAACTAGTCGGGACAGAGCCCCGACATACCCATTCTAATATATGCACATACGTAGAAAAATATAGGCTCTAAATATCTGATAAATCCAGCCAGATGTTGAGCTTACCAATTGCTAAATTGGAAGTCTCTAGTCTACTAAAATTGCTTGTTGTCCTGAGTACCTGAGCCTATAGTGATACAAATAAAGCGCCACAATAATAGGGACGTTAGTACATATAAATTATGTACTGTTATGTAAAGCAGACTAAATAACAAGTACACATCTAAGAATGCTAAAATGCATCAAATATGAAGATAGGAAAATCTGAGCATGTGTATGCAGGAGACATAATCTGTAACTGGAATTGTGACCAACCTCAAGGTCCTCATCTAACATTTCATGGCTTAGTCATTTATATATATAATCCCTATAATTTGCCTAAGTGATATCTTTGCTTTATTATATTGCTTCCTTGTTCTTTGTAAAACTAGTTGTTAGGGAATCACATGATGGCCTGCTGACGAAGATTAGTGAACCATGTATGGCATCTGTAGCCAACTGTCACGACCACGCGTGAAATCTCATAGTCTGGTAACGAGGTCTATCAAGGTATGCCCCCAGGGATCCTGTATGGTCTACCCGCTGGCCTGCATCAGTCAAGTGAATCCACGAGGGGAAATTCTAGCTGACTATATCTGAATTATGTGCATAGAGTATCGTCGAACGTAGTAGCCCTAAAAATACCCACCCTACGCTACAGATTAGTTTATAATCTCAACTGCTTGCAATTATTTGTAATAATAAATTCATTCAACACATAACTAGTGATACAATTCGTCATTACTTTCTTTAGCTTGAGAATTATATATCATGTGACCTATACACTTACGAACAGTCTGTGGCTTAATGCTTACTTTAAATTTATGCAACATGAACACCGCTAACTTCTAAGAGTTTCAACTGTAGACAAATATAGTTGTGTGAAACATATTGCTTCCTTGAAAAGTACTGCAACTCTATAGGTTTAGGACTCAACATAAGAGGGTTTATGAAATAAGATAACTTTCTTTCAAGTCTTGTAGAATCTCTAGTGACATTTATCGAAAGAACATGCAAGTTTAGGTCGTGCCTTAAGAGCAAAAGTGGTTTTAGCTTTACATAACTTACTTCGGGACTTACTATCTTACGTCGTCAAACTCCTTTTCTGACAACTTTATCTATAACATAAAGTCATAAAAGGATAGTATAAGAAACTAATCAAGAGTCACAACAATGCCAAAAACACAATAATAGTTCGCAAGCGACAATCTCAACAATTACCATAGATGAATGGTGCATCAACACACCCTTCTCTTTCTCTACTTTCAAAGTAGGCTTATGACTTATTTACATGTTTAGTATTACTCCTTAATCTTTTAACCATAAAGAACCAGCCCCCTGAATCATCCACACTTAACATTAAAAGTAAAACTCATGGCCTTCGATAAATGTAATATCCCGTAACTTAAAATACATATGTGACTTGTAAACAGCAATGCATATATGTGATATCGGAGGAGGTATATAATGAAAATGGTTAAGCATACCATGTAACCCATATATTTAGTCATTTGAAAGGTTAAACAAAAGTTTAGGCCAAATAGATCATTAAAGAAATGATATAAGTTTAAAGGTTCATTGTGGAGGAATTCTACAAATGATGATCTCATTTCTCATCTAAATTTGAACGAGCATATCTCCTAAAATATAATGAGTTAGAGCTCCTACAACCTATCCAATTAAATATATTTGAGTCTAGTTTACAGAAAGACGAAAAGCTCGTTAAAACAATATCGGAGTAAGATGTTATGTTCATTCTATGACATACGCGCGCACTGCCCAATCACTGCGGGACATGAGGCACTTTAGAGAAAGTCGGCCAAACTTGTTGTTTTATATTAGAAGTTTAGGATATACTTTCTCATATACTCAAGTACGTGTAAGGATTGGTTTCAAGTTATTTCTTCAAGTTTTTCTCATCTTCAATCGTCCTATGCTTAAGGTAAGTTGGTTTCTTCAAGAATCAAGTGTCTTCCTCTCCATAGACATATAGATATACTTAGCTAAATGTTTTCTTGAAGGAAAAAGTATTGTTCTTGGAGAATAGAAAATGGTAGGGGCCGATTTTCTTTGATATATAGGTATGAATCCTCTTCTATTTTAATGAATAGTATTACAAGGATGCTTTAAGTATAATTTATGGGTAGGACTCATGGGACGGTGATAGAAAGTCGTGATTCCATGCTTTACCCATTGTATTTGATGTTTTAGTAAGGAGGGATTTTGTAGAAGGTTGTGTTAGCTGTTGTTTTGACCAAATGTGGGGTTAATGGTATTGTATTGGGGAAGTAAGTTGGTTACTTTAAAACGGAAAAAGATGAATAGAGAACACGATTCTTATAGTTCTTGAAAGTTTGTCGCTCACCAAGTGTTTGATGAAATGCCTAAATCTCTAATAATATGGTGTAGCTGGTTATAAGAGCTCCTATTATTTTAATTTATGGCATTAGTTCTATACCAACTTAAACTTTGAGCTTATAAAGTAATTTTACATCGTTAACAAGGAACCTGTGGGATGTTGATCGGAAGCCATGAGTTTTACTTTTATGTTAAGTGTGGATGATTAATGAGCTGGTTCTTTATGGTTAAAGGATTGAGGAGTAATACTGAACATATAAATAAGTCATAAGCCTACTTGGAAAGTAGAGAAAGAAAAGGGTGTGGTGATACACCATTCATCTATGGTAATTGTTGAGATTGTCACTCGTGAACTATTATTGTGTATTTGGCATTGTTTTGCCTCTTGATTGGTTTCTTATACTATCCTTTTATGTCTTTATGTTATAGATAAAGATGTTAGAAAAGGAGTTTGACTACGTAAGATTGTAAGTCCAAAAGTAAGGTATGTAAGGCCAAAACCTCTTTTGCCCTTAAGGCATGACCTAAACTCGCATTTTCTTCTGATAAATGTCACTGGGGATTTGATGATACTTGAAAGAAAGTTATCCTATTTTATAAACTCTCTCATGTTGATTCCTAAACCTATAGTGTTCAAGTTGCCTTCAAGGAAGCAATGTGTTTCACACAACTACATTTGTCTATAGTTGAAATCTTAGAAGTTAGCAGTGTACATGGTGCATAAATTTAAAGAAAGAAGCCAGCCACAGACTGTTCGTAAGTGTATAGGTCACAAGATATATGATTCTCAAGCTAAAGAAAGTAATCACGAATTGTATCACGATTTGTGTGATTAATGAATTAATTATTATTAATAATTGCTAGAAGTTGAGATTATAGAATACTCTGCAGCGTGAGGTGGGTATATTTGGGGCTACTATCTGCGACGCTACTTTGTGCACAAAATTCAGATATGGTCAGCTGGAATTTCCCGTTCTAGATTCACCTGACAGATACAGGCCTGTAGGAAGACTATATAGGAGCCCTGGGGCGTACCTTGATAGACATTGTTACCAGACTGAGATTTCATGCGTGGTCGTAACAGTGGGCTACAACTGCCATACATGGTTCACTAATCGCCGTCACTAGGCCATCATGTGATTTCCTGGCAGTTAGTTTTACAAAGATCAAAGAAGTGATATAATGAAGTAAAGATATCACTTAGGCAAATTAGAGGGATTCTATATATAAATGACTAAGTCATGAGACGTTAGATGATAACCTTTCAGGTTGGTCACAATTCCAGTTACAGATTATGTCTCTTGCATACACATGCTCAGATTTTCCTATCTTGATATTTGATGCATTTTTGCATTTTTACATGTCTACTTGTTATTCAATCTGCTTTACATACCAGTACATGTTTTATATGTACTGATGTCCCTATTATTTTGGCGTTTCATTTGTATCATTACAAGATCAGTTACCCAGGACAACAAGCATTTTCAGTAGACTAGATACTCCTTGTTTAGCAGTTGGTAAGCTCCACCTCTACCCGGAGCTATAAGATATTTAGAGCCTATATTTTGCTATGTATGTACATAAATTAGACTGGCTATGTCGGCGCCCTGTCCTGACTATTTATCAGATTCTCACAGACATGAGGCTTCGTAGACTTAGTTTTGTTTCCATTGTAAAGTATCCCAACAGGCACTTTTGTTATCTATGTGTTAGTATGTGTCTTTATTTAGGTTCCGCTACTTATGAATATTCAGCTTTAGCATGAGATTAGTAAGATAATTAGCAAGTGCTTGTGTATATCCTTTATGTCCGGCCCTTTCTATTTAGGGATGTGACACTTGACTTGAACCCTAGGTTGAATCCTTCTTCTTCTTCAAGTTCCAAAGAGAAATACTTTGAAAAGTTCTTCTTTTTAGTGAATAGAGAGAATGATTTCTATTGGGAAATTTAGGGGTTAAAATACTTAAATAGGGGTCTTAGACATAGGTAAAACAATATAGTATTAGGCTAGATTAATTAGGAAAAGACCCAACTGCCCCTAAATGTAATTACCGACCCCATCATCGATGCCCCTTGACCGACGGACCGTGGTCTGTCCCTTCCTGATGGTCCATTGTTTGGATCAGAGATGAGTCTCATGGTGTCTGGACCACGTTCCCTCAACCATAGACTGTGGTCTGACTGACGGTCCGTTGGTTGGGCTGTGGTTCTAAACCTTCTGGGCAGTGATGGAGCCATCAACCACAGACCACGCCTACAGTCTGTTGTCCCATCCACAGGCCGTGGGTGGCCTTCGTGGTTTGACCCCTAGAACTTCTTAAAATTGATACTTTGCCCTTTTACGAATCCAAGGTGTTATAAGCTAGTGCGGCAATGCCCTTTCTTCATGGCTTTGATTACTCATTCCTTTGATAAAATGACAGATTTGATTTCTAGTAGTAGTAGATATAAGGCTTGGTCATGATGCTCTACATCTTTTATAAGACCTATATTCGGGCTCAAGCAGTGTATATGTGTAACACCTCAAAACATGGAAAAACGAGAACAATAAATTTCTTAATTGAAGTTTGGTTTATGGGTCTCATCTACGGTCCGTAGAAGGTTTTACATGCCATATATGGTAATCATAGGAAGTGGGGAAATAATTTAGCCTCAGAACTTTTTTAACGGTTCAACAAGATGTTATGTCAACCGTTGTACGAGTCATAGATAGGTCTCATAGGTCACTTCCAGACTTAGTGAAATTTTGAAAGGTAAATTTGGGTCCTATGATTGACATGTACAAACCGTATGAAGAACTATGAACCGTACATGAGTTTCGTCAAAAGATGGTCCAAATAATAGCTTCTCAACCTATCTAGGGTTGACCAGTACGGTCTATAGAAGGAGATCCAAACCATATTTAAGGCTCGATGGTTATTTTAAAGGGCTTCTTGGTCTTTTCCTAATTGTTTTAAACTAATAGTATGTTCTTTTATCTTCAACCCTAAACCCTATATAAAGGTTTTACACCCCCAAATTACCCATACTCATTCTCCTAAATTTCAAGAACATGACAAAATTCATCTTCTCAATTCTCTCAAGTCTAAGGAAGAAGAAGAGTCGGGGTTCCATTCAAGACGCTAAATTCTCCATTTTATTGGGCTTAAAGGATCAAGGTATGTATGTATTTACTCATAGAGTCCTTTTCTCCATGGGGTCTCCAAAGATTTCAATTTCCCAATCCATTTTTCAATTGATCAAATTAGGGTTCAATTCAATCAATGTAGGTTTCTTCCAATTATGATTTATTATGATTAATTAAGTCTTCTAATGCATTGCTTGATGTTAATCTATGATATTTAGTTGAAATTGCACTTGCCCATGCCTAATATTATTTTCAACCATGATCCTATGATGAACTCATGAAATATGATATATGAATTTTGAAAATATGCATGGTTTTTTTATTTGATTATTAATAATTTGGGGATGCTTTTAAAGAAATGGATCAATGCTATTGTTAAAAGATTTCTCACTTATTATGATTATCATGATTGTGAAAGGTATTTCTCACAAATGAATTTGCATTAGGGAAAGGTTTTCTCATCTATGTTCTATTATATTTTAGGAGCTATTCTATGTTTTCAACTTGAAATATGTGGATTGGTATGGATCATTGTCTTCCCCTATGTTAAATTGATATTTCACTTTTATTTATTCATTGGGGTTTAGACTTAGCACTGAGAGGGCATTGAGGTGGAGGCTCAAATAGGGTAGTCTCTTGTAGCAACCTCTATCCCTAACTACGTGACCCCGTAGGATTGTCATAAATAACCTAGCTAGTGGATCCACTTTAGCTAATGATGATATGTATGGATTCTACCTTGGCAAGTAGTTTCCCTTCTTTCGGTATGAGGGATATACCAAATTCCATGATATAGCCTGCATGGTGTTTTCATATTTTTAAGAAAAAGAAAGAAAAGACTTTTGTGTTTTGAAAACCAATTTAACGTTTTATAAAACCGATTTTCAAGAGTCACCACATAATTTATAAAAGAAATTAAGAAAACATATAATTTTTCAAAAGAATTAAACAAAATAATATCAATTGAAATAAAGGGGTTCGAGGTGCAATTTACACTTCAAGAAGGGTTTAAGCATTCAAAATTTCTGCTAACATGTGATTGACCTATGACTTGACTAGATATTTGACTTTTGACCAAATTTGAAAATAAAATAAAGGAAAACAATTTTTTATATCACTTATATGGAATAAATAAGAAGATTTATAGGAAACAACCCTTTATTAATGAAGAGAATAAATAAATAAATAATAAATAATAAATAATATTCCGTTAAACATTAAAAAATAATAAGAGAAAGGCTATCTTTGGAAATTAAATTAAATTTAAACCAAAAGAAAACAAGGGTTAGTCAACAAAATAACTAATAAATAATAGGGAAAATTATTAAAGTACAGAACATTAGTTTACATATTTTTCTTTTTTCCCTACTCTTTCATAAAAATACAAAATTCCCTACTTTTCCCCCAAATCAAATATTCCGGATACATTATTGTGAAAGAACCCAAATCCACTTTTCTCATCCCTAAAATCTTGCATCCAATCTCTCCCCACTACCAAATCAGTTATCAAATTCAAATCAATTTGAATTCCAAACGATTCTATCTCTATTCAAGCGTCTTCAAAGTTCAAAATAAGTATTCTCATCTTCTTCATTTTGCTTTCAAATCAATTTTTGTGGTTCCATCAATTTTGGCTCTTGCATTATGGATCATCCGTCTTTTAATATTGGTATTTCCCAAATAATAACACGTAACAGTGATCGAATTTTTGATTCAGAAGGCCCCAACTAGGAAGAACTGAGATCTAAAAGGTTGCATGATTCGAAAATAATGGCAAATCAAAGTTCTAAGAACACAAAATCTAAAGAGGAAGTGTTTGCATCATCTAAAGCAAAGGATGAAAAAACTCAAAAGAAAGGGGGTAAAAAGGTTGCCCCTTCCATTTCTCGACCAACACTACCCATGGTAGGCATATCTTTTCCTATATAGTTTCTTAAAACATTCTTTATTCCCCTATTTTCATTTTCTTTTAATTTGATACATTGTTGAAAAATAAATTTTTATTGTGTATTTTGAATGAAATCTGCAGTTGTTACCCAAAAACATTAATTGTTGCATATTGTTGTTATTTTAATGTATCAAAAGTTAAAGGTCAATGTATAAGGTTGAATGATGTTATGATTATTTTATCAAATATTGGTATTGAGTATAACTTACTCATTTGTACTAAAAAACCCTAGGTTTTGTCAAATTTTTTTGATGAGAAATGTATCTTAGATAGGTGTTCAGTCCATAATATGACATGTAGGTTGTTTTTTGTACAGTGTATCATATTCATAGATATTCACACAAATGATACTTAAACAGAATATAATAGATCTGAGAGTTTACATTATGTATCATATTCAAATATAAGTCAGTGTATATACAAAATAAATTAATTTTCTATATCAGTTATGGATTGTTATTATTTAGTATTAAATAAAGGGAAACATATTATTTTGTGAAATATATGGTCTTTCCCTATTAGTTTTGTATGTATTATTTATCTGTTTTATGATTAATCAACATCAGTTATGGAATTGCAGAATATAAAATATGTAACTGAACATATTTTAAAGCACTCCCTAAAGTTTTATCCTACTTACAACTCAAATTTTAATAAAGATTTAGTGGTGTCAATAAAGGACGAATGTATGAAATTATTCAAGGATACTATATTTGGCTCATACCTAAATATCCCCAAATGCAACTACCAAGGAGAAATTACCAAGTGTTTATATCTTTTAAAGGTTGAGTAGGACAATTTAGACAAAGAAATTCATATTCTTCATGCCAAAGAAATTTTCTTGCAATTTAGTATCAGAGAATTTGCTATTAATACTGGTCTGAAATGTAAAGGAAATATTAAGGATTATACATATCCAGATTCAAAAACTAGTAGGCTGGTTCAAAGATATTTTTTTCCTGGTCCAACTTATAATGTAAATAAAGGATGTTTGGTAGATCATTTTGTTATGGGTGGTTGGGACAACACTGATGATGCCCTCCAGATGGCTATCTTGTATTTCATTCATACATTTGTATTGTTGCAACTAGGTGATGCAGCAATCCCTATTGAAGATTTCTTAATGGTAGAAGATGGCAGCTATCAACAGTTTCCGTGGTGATAACTTGCCTTCACAAAGTTAATGATATTATTTAGGAAAGAGTACAAACACGACAAAAAAATGTATCACTTGAATGGATTTGCATACGCACTTAATAACTAGGTATATGAATGTGCGTCTATAATACATAATGAGATAGTTGTTAAAGAATGAAATAGTATACCAAATTATGGAAACCATTTTTTCTGAGGTAATTAGTACATAACAACCTTTTTACTTCTTTTTTTAAGTTTGCGATACATTATATTTTTGGCTCTCATGATGTTTTACTATTTGTTTGTATAGAATGATTGTTCTAGCATTTAGCCAACTTCGGAGGAAATCAGATCACTTGATTTACTAAATAACAGTCATGTACCTCCAACTCGACCAGCCACATTAGATGTTAATCATGAGGAGGAGCAACTAAAGTAGGTTCCTGCATTTGAAGACTTTTCATCAAAACCTCCGGAGAAACTGTCAAGGAGATCCACACGAGTTTCTAGCACATGATCAACCCCACCCCGACCCCAAGAGAAGAAAGGTTGCACATCCAACAAAAACTAATGTGCCCAAAGCCACACAACCAGATTAGCAGCCAAATCAGCCATTTAAACTCCGAATTCACAAACGCCACAAGTAGATAATGTATCTAGTGTTCCTCATAATATATTTTTTCAAAGAACAATTTGGAACAATGCAGGACATGAGGAATTGAAGGATTACATGAAGTGTTATGTTAGTAAACACAACTGTATGATTTAAACATTTTTTTGTTTATTGTCAATTCCACTTAATATGCTTAAATTGAATCTTGGTTGACAAAAAAAATTGGAGCTCTTCAGGCGTTAATTAAAAAATATTATTATGAGTTAATGAAAGCAGTTGAAGCGAAAGATAACAAAAGTGATATTGTAGTATTTTTATTGTTTTTCTTTCCTTTTCAGTTTTGTGTTATACTGAATTTTTGGATCATGAAGGACAATGGTGGCATTTTTATTCCACATATAGAGGATGATTCAGGAGAGAAAGATAATATTGATCTACAACGCACTTCTACTCAATTCTTCCAACAAATCATTTCACACATATGTATGAATTTTGCAACTGGTGATCATGATACTGATGCATCTACTATGGAGGTTGAAAAATAACATGTTACTCGAGAAAATGTTGCAAAAGTATTATCTGATACTTAAATTTAATTATGTAATTTAATGTCTTTTAATGATTAGTCAATTCTCTTAAAAGTATTCTTAATGGATCATTTACAATGGTTGGTACTTTAGTAATTTTAATTCATATAATGAAACAAACTTTACATTTTTCTGTATCAGTGGTTGTACCTGATACATTAAAATCTCATTTGATACTATATATAATTTTTGAATCACCATTAACAGATACTTTAATTTATTTTTTCTATACACTAAACTATAAACACAAAGTGATGATACAACAATTAAGCAACATGCTATGGAAAATTCCATAGATGCTCTACCCACAAGACACCATAGTCATGTTCCGGTAGAAGAGATTCTTTATAATAAGGAAGTGGTAAGTAAAGAGTTTTTGAATTATTATACATTAATTATTTTTGAAAAAAATTAAAATGATATGTAATATTCTGCTTATTAGGAGGATGCAGGACATGAAACCCCCCAATCAGACACAAAAGTTTTGAGCGGCAATGAAGATGTTGCTGATACAATTCAACAAGACTTCAAAAAACATGCTTCAAATCTAGTAATTTTTGATATATCGATCTGGTTCTAAATAGTTTACTGAAAATGTCAATAGATGCGTATGTAAATTGTAATTTTTTTATAATTCCCTGATATCATGTAGAATTCTACCACATCGGCTTCCATTTCATCCTGCACTGAAGCAGTCATAGATGCACTTTTCTACGGACTTCCAAACGAGCCAATTCATGTCAAACCACTGAGTGTAATCATTCATCTCTATCTAATCGGCAGTGATGATTTTCTATCTAGCAGCCAGCTACCCACCCAACTTTAAGTAAAGGAGTCAACACACAATCTTGATACAAAGACTCCAGCTCCACGTAAAAGAATGCCTTCAAAGATTATGCAGTCTTCTTATTTGACTGACTTTGGATCAACCGATAAGGGCAAGGGGAAAATAAACGATGACATCCGCCCATACACTCCATTTGAAGGATGTGACATCACCTATCAACTTTGGTCAGTTTTAATGTAGGAGTACTCCAAGTGGATACAAAGGGACTGCTCAAATCACATGCAAACAAGTAAGTTTTTCTTATTAATGTATCTTTATTGCAAATCACATGCGAATCAGTAAGTTTTCATATTATTGTATCTTTATACTTTGATTTTGTATTAAATTATTCCTATGTTGACTACAATCATTCTCATAGGAAACCATCTAACGATAAATATAGAGTCAAAACTGCTCTATTTGAGTTTTATTGTATGGATTTAGTTGTCGCAATTCCTTTGGACAAGAACTAGTTTTATACTATGTCACAATCAAATAAATGTTGGACTGATACAGGTACAATATACATTACAATTATGTATATGATACACAATTAACATGTGTCACTCAAATTTTCATACTACTAATTGTGTTTGCCAATTTTTACATTTATCATTTACTTTTTATCATATATTGTTGTTTTATGTACAATGTTCTTTTTTTCTTTATTTTGCAGCACATAGATGTAATTTTTTATTATCTACGTAAAAAGTCAAAACTAAGAATCATTGATCAATACATATACACTATGTGCAACTGTTTGTTCAAGTCATATATCAATAATGCGTACAAAAGGTATTATTCCAGTCCTGCCGATGATACTCTTACTATACATGAACACACTGCCCGAGCTGATGATGTATCTGTATATGAAAGGCCCATCAAAGACGTCGTTAATGAATTTTTGGTCCCTGTTGCCTTACCATGGCATCTAGTTGACTATGTATTCTGGTCTTCTGTGACGGAGACTTTCATTGGGTGTTGGTTGTGATTATTTTAAGGAAAAGGTTAATATGATTTTATGACTCATATTTGGGATAAAGGAAAATAGTTCAATCCGGTAAGATAAAACAGTTGTTTGTGATTCTTCCAAACAACCTTCATGATAGTGGATTCTTTGATAAAATGGACAGAATTGATTAGGAAACATTCGATGCATACAAAGACAACAAAATGGTGAATTGTTGGGTCCACAACATTCGTTTGAGGTGGAATTTGCTCAAGACATTATCCAACAAGAAAGCGATAGCCTGTCAATATTGTATCCACTTTTCTTTACTCACAAATTTCATTCAATTTATATTGTATCTTCTTTCTGTTTGCAATGACCACGCAACGTATGTAGTTATATTTGCTGAATTTCTGAGCGACGAGATGAAAATTCCATCGGTCCTTTTTCGAAGTGACTATCTTCACACATGATATGCGTCACTTTTATGGAAATATGATACAGACAAGGCCAAGATGGGATATGTTAACGAGAATGATGATCATATAAAGTCAAAGGGTGACTTCCTTCCATCAGTAGATGATGAACTTCTTAATGTAGAGTAGTAGTTTATTTACCGACTGACAGTAAAGAGCTAAAGTTCTATTAATTTGAAGGTACATTAAGTGTTTTGGAGTATTCTTCCCCATGTTGGCATGATACTTCTAAGTAATTCATACGTCTAAATTTGAAGAGTATTTATGTCCATACTATTTTATGTCGCTTTTAATTCATTTTCAATACATTATAATACCTTATTAAATTATTTATATTATAAGTATTATACACATTAGTACAACTTGTACTATTTTTTAAGTTGATACAAAATTTCCACAAAATTATTATGTACATGATACACTTTTGTTTTCTCAAATAACAAAAAATTATTCTTCACACCACAGGGTACAAATTGTCTTTTATAAGATTGGTACAAATCACAACAGTTGATACTAAATCATTAGCAGATACGAAATATACAAAAATATTATGTATATGATACATAGTTGCTTCAAACATCTCAAATGTGTATTTTGAATAAAATCTGATACTATATTTTTTGCACTTGATATAATTAGTTTAAATTGATCCGTTGAATGTTTAGAATATTTTTACATGTTGTATATTATAACTTTGGTACACATCACAACAATTGATATTAATTTACTATTCCATGCCAAAGTTGCAAAAATATTAAGTATCAAATACACAAAATTGATACCAAACTTACTCTAACTTTTTTTAAGCTGATTTAAAATTTCCAGAAAATTATTATCCACTTCATACACAATTGCGTCCACAAATAACAAAATTGTATGTATCACAACACGTGGTACAACTTGTCTCTTATAATATTGGTAAAAATGACAACGGTTGATACTTATTATTGGTAGATCGTAAATATACAAGAAGATATTATGTATATGATATACAATTACTTCAAACGTCTCAAATATGTATTTTGAACAATATATGATACTATATTCTTTGCACTTGATAGAAAGAGTTAAACTTGATACTTTGAATATTAAGAATATTGTTACATATCGTCTCTTATAACTTTGGCAGACATCACAACAACTTATACTATAATTCTATCCCATACCAAAGTTACAAAAAATTAAGTACCAGATTCAAAACATGTATACAAAACTTACTCTATCAGAAATTAACAATAAAAAAATGTAGCCAGAATTGAAAACATAACATTTTTAATTTATTGCATCCGAAAATAGTAACCTAAAAGTACTTTATAAAGTATCAAACTTGAGAATTATTAGAGATGAAGAATAAAAGTACTCCTAAAAAGTAATCATCAAGAATATTTTGGGAAGAAATTACATATTATTTGTGACCTTCTTGTCCACAACGTCCACAACAATTCGTGTTTGTGGTTAGCTTTTCATCTGTATTTTTCTTCCTCTTTTACCTTGGTCTACCAGACATTTTCTTGTATCTTGGTGGCAAGATGACTTCTTCCAAAATACATTTCGGAGTTGTCCAATCACTTTTGTCTGGCATTGGTTCTATTGGAACTGCATATGCGTTTGTTAATGCATCATGTTTATAGTAACCAGAGCAGTAAGGGTGTACATCTATAATATTCCTCTTCTTGAAAACAATTGCGCACAAGGTATCTCGTCATGCTGAAATTTACCACATGAATAAGTTTTTTCTCTGAAGAAAAAAATTATATCTTATCCCACCTTCATTCATTGAAAAAATAAATTCAACAGATGGAACAACCTGCAATTGTTTGCAAATTAGAGATACATTACACGAATTTTCATTTGGTATACACAACAATATAATGAGAAGTAAAGCTAGATACATAATAATTGCAATCCATATATATACCATCATTTTCCCACATTTGGAAGCATTTATAATAAATATTTCTCAAATCTCCTCCCTTATTTTTCCTTTGTATAAGATGCTATTTCTCAATTTTTGCAATTCCAAGAACCAAATAGAATTCTAGCTTTTTCCAGAAAGTATATAATAGGTAATTATCGTGCATCAACAAGGCAACCATTGTTACATTCCTCTATGTTTGAAGTCATTATTCTCCCCATGTTCACTGCTTCATGAAATCTAGACCACTTTTCATACCCAACATCTTGAAGATACCTTTAAACTCATCTATCTACTTTTTCCAGTTTCGCCATCGGTTTTTCAAAATTATCTTTTCGATAAGCCTTTTTCATTGAATAAAACAAATCACTTAGTGTGGATCTGCTTCTCCTGAAGTTTGTACAAACATTTTTCCAAAGGTGCCATTTCCATGCAAAATGAGGAAAATTTGGATAAATAATACTTCCACTCTTCATTATGCTTTCATTTCTATAAGATACAACATACATTTTTCTCTCTCACCAAATACATTTTTAAACTGTTGAAAGTACCATGTGCACAAATATTAATAAATCACACATTTTAATAAGGACACAATTTATATTGGTCAGATACAAATTAAATAACTAATTCAAAATCCACTTATTAACCTTATTTCACCTATCCTTCTTAATTGATACTTTAATAGACAGAAGTTACTCAAAATGAACATGATACTTTATTCTATTCACTGAGCACAATACGCATATTAAACACTTTTCACCTGTCCTTCTTAATTGATACATTAAAAACCAAAAGTAACTCAAAATAAACATGATACCTAACACCTACAATTGCACGTTAGACATGTTATCTCTGTATCATGATCAACATATTAATAAATAAATTAAAAAATTAAGAATGTTATCATATATGTGTATCACACACCTTCTGTTATCAGATATTTTAACTTTAAAATTAAAGTTATGCTTTGTTTTGTATTTTTTCCATTACAACCATTAGAGTTTCCTTATCGTTGTACAATTGCTTCACTTCCACATCAAAAATATTTGTATCTGATATAAAATTGTCCACCTCCATTTCTGGTATGTAATAGGAATCACAAATATTCGATTCGACAATGCTTAGAGCCTTTGCGTCCCTTTTTCAACCTTCAACACACACAATTGCACTCATTGTTGCATTGAAGTTTTGTATCTCTTCACCACTTTTATCTGATGTATCAATGCATAGTGGATACATACCAAATCCTACCTTATCCTTCTGCACTTCTATGTACAATTTCAACCCCATATCATTCTGAATACACAATGGAGACAAATTACCTCTATAACGTATCTGATCTCGTTGATTATTTTCAATTCATCAATATGCAATTCTGCTGCAATGTTGAAATAAGATTCACGATCAACATATTTTCACCAACTACTATCTCATCACTTCTGTATCACTCGTATCTAACATCACTTTTCCATATTCCTGAATGCCTTAACAAGATCAACATATTCATTACAAATCTTCACAAAATTGCGCTACAATTTTTTTTGAATCAACCTTCTACAGTTTTTTTGTAGAATAGGGCGACACAATTTCACAATTTGAAATTTGAATTTTCTAGTTCAATTAGCATTTTGTGAGTGACTGATTGGTAGAAGAAAGAAATGTACGCGTGTTTTATGGGAGTCAAATATAATTTCTATTTGTAATCCCTTATTTACTGTAGTAAACTGATAATTGCATCTTCTAAATTAAAGTATCTACCCGCACACTAATGTATCCTCAAGGCACTAAAATAAAGAGATATTTATAATTTATGAAAGAGTAGGGATATGAAGTAATTCGTTTATTACACTATGTGATTTACAGAATTTTTACTAAATAATAATAAAGGAAAAAAATAAATTTGGGCCCTTTTTGCTCAAATCCAAAATCTGATGGGTTTTGGGCCCAAGTTTTGTCCTAAGACTAAAAATAAAGATGGGCCTGATACAAGTTAGGGCCAAATCATCCCTCTTCTTCTTTGTTGAACATGCACCCTTGAAATATGTATATACATCGAACGTATATTGTTGTATACGACATGTATCAATCTTATTTTAGACTTTCTTAGACTTATATTTCTGATCTTCCACCTATATTTTAGCATTTGGGCATTTTGGACTTGTATATTAGTATTTTCGCCAAGTATACTAGTGTATAGTGCAGTATACAACCCCTTTTTTGGCTTTTTGAGACCTGAAACAAGTCTTTAACCCCTGTAAACTTGCTTTCAATTCAAAATTTACTTAAGGCTGACTCAATTGAGAGAAATTGAGCCTCTAAGGCGAACCTCGAGGATGAAAGAAGGAAGTCCACCATGGAATCAAAAGAGGTTCATATAACAAAATGAAAGAGGTAAAAATTAGCATTTGAAAAAAATAAAACAATTGAGACATGACTTTAATTTATAACAAGGTAAATTAAACATTTCAAAACAAAAGAAAGCTACTGCCAATGTCTACTTATTAGATTCAAGGAGACACAAATTAAGAAAAGAAAAAGCATACACGTGAGAATAAGAAATCACATTTTATTTAAGTCAATTAACAAAGAAACATCACTCTCCATATACTAAAAAAACATCTCATACATATTCATTCCAAAAGGAAATATCACATTAGTATCAATAATCAACAAAATGGAGTAATATTAGATAACGCACTACAATCTAGCATGCTTGAATATGATAAAAATATATTAAATACTCAAACCAATATAGTAAACATCAATAATCAGCTAATAGGAGTGGCAACTTTAATAATAACCACTGAAGCCAGACAAGATATTTGTTATTACAATTAATCAAATACTTAACCACCTATAGCTAGATAGTAAATAACTTAGACAAGATCCATATTCAAATAGAAGGGACAATAAAATTTAATAACAACACAATCTTACACAATGGTTTACGAAATCTCATTTTTTTGCACATTTCGGAAAAGTGATAAACTATAAATTGACTTCTTTGCGTAAATAGTGAAGCCACAAATATTACATAACAGAGCCACATGGGATTAACATGGGAGCTGAGAAATCAGCATGCCATATAATGAAAGCCTAACTCCAAAATAAATCATGCTTCAATAATCTCTACTAAACTCGAACAAAACTAAAATTTGTAAAATAAAACAAGAAACTCTTGATTTTATACCGACTCAACTTGCACACAGTAAACCATTTAAACAACAATTATTAAGCAAGAGAAGGTAGATATTCGGGCAAAACATCACTTTACACAGTGAGAAAACTAACCTCAAGTAACATAGAGAAGGGAAGAATAAGGCAGCCAAATACCAACTTACACATAGATAAGAAAATTTAGCGTAGCATTATTCCAAATAAAGACGAAAACAATGTATAAACAAATCTTTGTAAGGATAAATAAAATTCAATAGGGGAAAATAAACACCAAGCAAATACTTCTATAGAATAAAAATGAACATCTTATTGACTCATTTTACTTATTTTAACCGAATCTGTAATGACCCGGAAAACTAGTAAGTGAAACTAGAGCCTAACGAGTGTGTGATTGAGTTTTATATGGGGTTTGAAGTTGTAAAATGAGTTTTCGATCTTAGGCTGAGGGGTTAAACATCAAGGTACGACCAACCAAGGACCAACCAAGGGTCCTTGAGGGGGACCCTAAAGTCTAAACTCCAAAGCTTCCAAAAACCAAAAAGCTGTCAAATATAAGGGACCTACGTCCCGTAGGTCCATCCACGCCTCGTGGGGAAGATCCGTAGGTCAAGACCCCAAAGTGTGAAGTTGAAGACCCCACCCACGCACTAGCAGGATGGGGCATGAGTGGACGCACGGTCCGCGGGTCATGGGCATGGGTCACCACAACATAATCTGTTCAAGCTCGGCCAAGGTGAGGGGTAGGTAAGTAAATTCCTTTTTAATTAGTTTTCATTACGGGTCATTTAATATGGATTTATTTCACCTATATAAAGTATTTTATGTCATTAAACCCCTAATTAATACGTTATATCTCAAGACCCCAATCAAATTAGAAAATACCGCTTCAAATATTCTCTCTAGAAACCACCATTGGAAAAGGAGTCAAGGTTTCAAGCTCAAGATTTCACCTTTCTAACTCAATTTTCGTGGAGTTTCTTCCATAAAGGTAAGGTAGTCTTCATCCTTGATTAAGTTTCATTCAAGGAGCCCTCTCAAAAGATGATTTCAGGTTGCCAAAATCCCCCAAAAAGCTAGGGTTTCAATCTATGCATGGGTTCAATTCCAAAATATTTTCAAAGGTTAATATGTGATGAATTATGAATGGATTGTTGAACTTATGATGAATTTCCACTATGAACCCATGTTTCCCCCAAAATACAAAATTGCAAGTTTGTGATTTGGGTTGATTGATCATGAAAGTATGTTGAATTATTTATGCCAACATTGAATTAGTTATTGAATTATGATGTTTCCCTTATCTAATGTATTATTCTATATGTTTGGGTTGAGATTGATTCGTAACCTTGGAGGGCAATTTCATGAAGGATTTATGTATGATTATGATATGAAGTATATGAATGTGGTTACAATAAAAGTATTATGATCATGTTTAGATTGTAATTGTGTTATTATTGAAAGATTATTCTCAATTAACACTCATAAATGATGATGATGGAATGTGAAGGGTTTCTTCAATGTAATGTTACATCTTGAATTGGTAGGCTTAGACATTCTCTTCTTGTGTAAATGCAAAGAATGTTGATTGATATATCTTGAATTGGTAGGCTTATGCATCCTCTTCTTGTGTAATGAATGTGTCTTGAATTAATGAACATGAATCGGTGGACCTAATGCTGGTAGCCCTTTCATAAATGAGCAATGAAGTATTCTAGGCTTTGTCTTGGATTAGTAGACCTAATGGTGGTAGCCCTTGCATAATGAGTCTATGAACTATTTTAATGATGTATCTTAGATCAGTAGGCTAATGGCACCCTTCCATGCATGATAATAATGAACCTTGGGATCGGTAGGATTATGGCACCCTTCCATAAGTGATATTAATGATCTTTCAGATCGGTAGGCTTATGGCACTCTTCCATGAATGTTAATGATGAACCTTGAATAGGTAGGCTTATGGCACCCTTTCATGAGGATTAAATGAGTTATCCTAATAATGTAGCTTGAATCGGTAGGCTTATGGCACCATTTCATGTGTTAAATAATGTACCTTGAATCAGTAGGCTTATGACACCCTTCCATGTGTTAAATAATGTATCTTGAATCGGTAGGCTTATGGCACCCTTTCATGTGTAATGATGTTAAAGTAATGAACTACTCTATGGGAATGGAGGCTAAGTACCGAGAGGATACGGTAAGATGGAAGCTATCCCAATGTTAGGCCGGGATTCAATGAACATCTTCCTTATCCTATAACTATGTGCCCACATAAGTTATTAGCTAGTGGATCCAGCTAGGCTAAAATGTTACCGGTCCTACCTTAGGCAAGTAGACGAACACTTACGGTGTGGGATAGGCATCGGATTCCATGTTAAGCTCACATGGGCTATGTCGGTTAATTCTTATTTCCATCATGTGAGATACGTTCTATGGTTTCTTGAGGAGTTCTATGATGTGTGGGAAGTAGTATGGGATGCCATTCATGCATTGCACGAGTAATCGCTGAGAGGACTATGGTGTGATTCTCCAGTGTCTTAATGTCTAATGAATGAATGTGCTCTTAAGGGATCTAATGAAAAATGTTGACTTAAATGTTTAATGTAATGATGCATGTTTTACTTGGATTGTATTATGAGTTACCTTCCTTGTCATGACTTATGAAATGTTTATGTTCCTTATGTATGAGTATGGTCCAAAGATGAAAAGGAATGGTTAGTTCACTTTTGGTGGCCTCAAAGTGGTACTTAGTATGGATGGTGGTATGGGACGCTATTCATACATTGCACAAGTATAGTTTAGGGTTACTTAAGGTGAAATCTTTAATGTGATGAAATGGATTATATGTTGATGATGTATGTATCTTATTCCTCTTATACTTATGTTGATGAAGTTTTATCAAATTGACATATGGCATGATTTTCAAGCAAAATGTCCTTTGTAAGCATGGTTTTTGCATGACTATCATACTTAGTACATTAAATGTCCTAACCCATATTTGTTCATTTTTTACCAAAGAGTAGGGTTTGGAGATTTGATGTCCTATACTTGGAAGATGGGTTTCTAAGGACCATGGAGTTGAAGATTAGGTGAGTTGTCATAGTTCGAGTACAAACCACTATTTCCTTTACGTCTTTTATTTCATGTTTAGGGCTAGTGTATGGGGTATGTCGCAAAGTTCTATTCAAAATATTGTAGAAGGTTTGAGACAAAGTATAGAAAGGTTTCCGTTTGCTTTTATGAAAAATGACTTTGATTGTAAAGAAAAGTTTTAAATTCTGCACTATATTTCTATTATCTTGTGTGATGACATGCTATGAGGCTTGTATGAGACTTTTTGGAGTCTTGTATATTGTGTCACGTCTGGGGTGTCGTGACAAACATAGTATCAGAGCACAAGATTTTGGGAAGGTTTTAGGATGTCTCAAACATCTAGTACTGTCTTGTTTATAGTGTGAAGTGCGCCATATTTATGAATAAGAGGCTATTGGGGGTTAGGAAAATCTCACTTTTTCATTCTTTAAGTCGTGCCATAGAGTTGAACTCTGTAAGGTCTCTCTCTTATTCCTTATCCGATTGGCTTTAGGATATGATTACTTGAATGGCTTATGCTACAAGTATCGAGGGATAAAAAGGATTAGTAGTGATGTCAATTGTGGTTATGTGACTAGATAGGACTTGATATGATAGAATTAGATGAAAGCCTTTGGTATAGATAGGTTACTTTATGGTTATATGTGTTGTTGGTAGAAGGTCATGATGAATTTTGAGGTATGTTGATAGATTTGATGAACAAGGTGTTTTAGAAATGCCTTGATGTGTTGAGTGAGTAAATTCCTCTAAGAAAGGTAGAGGTGTAATTCACCTTGTC
Source organism: Solanum verrucosum (assembly GCF_900185275.1). Classification (NCBI taxonomy): domain Eukaryota; kingdom Viridiplantae; phylum Streptophyta; class Magnoliopsida; order Solanales; family Solanaceae; genus Solanum; species Solanum verrucosum. The sequence continues at coordinate 759,911 of NW_026019974.1, forward strand.
TTAGAATCATCTTATTGGATGAGTGTGAAGGTTTAGCGATGATTTTCTCAGACCTTAGAATTAAAAGAACTGATATTTAAAAGAGTTTGTATAGGCATGCTCCGAATGGGGAGATAATGTGCTTGGATAGCAAGGTCGTTGAGTATCCTTGATGTTCATGAGTTAGGTTTGCTTGAAGTTCTCACTTTAAGAAGTGTAGTGAGTTTGAGAAGTTTAGACCCGGTTTGGTAGACTTATATGAAACCTTAAGTGAAGTTGGTAAGGTTGTTTGTGAGCAAGAGTTGCTTAATGAAAACCTTCCTAGTTTAGAAGTACCGGTTGGGATCTTAAACCGGCAAGTTAAGAAATAGAAGAGTAAAGACATTGTTTCCATGAATAATGTTGAGGAGTGGTGTCCTAGTAACGGTTTTACTAAAGGATGCTACTAGAGAGGACAAAGGAGCTCTTCCGGATGAAGGCACTGGTATGTTGATAGTTTCTTAAAGTTCTGAATGTCTTGTTAAGGTCCCTTTATTATTTTCATGTTAAGCCTTAGTATGGGTTTACTCCGAAGGGCGAGATGGTATGTTGAATACGAAGGTTCTTGAGAGTTCCGATATCCTTATCTCTTTACTTATATTACTATTCAAACTAGACACCAAGAGTTCCTTGTAGCTTGTTTTATGTTTTGGAGTCATGTGTGATTATTTGTTTCCATGGTCTCCTTATGATATTGCATGTTCTTGATGAATTTATGTTTAAATGAGAAAATGAGTTTTATGAATTATGTTCTTCATGTTGATGTGAATTTAGTATGAGTTGCTTATATGCTTTATGAGGTTAAATGTTGAACATGCCTAAATGTGCTTTTATGAAGTAATTGCATAATGTGCTTAATGATGTTATGATGAGCATGATTTGCGTTGGAGAAGGAAATTCCTCCAATGAAATCAGAAATGTTGAAGTTTTCACGCATAATGAGTTTGTAGATGTAGTTCCTACTCTCTTGTGTTGCATGGAGTATGTTTAAGATGGAGTTGATATCTCCTCCTAGTTTTGTACATTGTTTATGATGTTTCATGTATGATGGGCTGCTAGTCTTGAGTTTTTAATTCCTTAAAGTTTTTAAAGTGCCATTCGAGGATGAATGTTCCTAAGGGGGAGATAATGTAACGACCCAGAAAACTAGTAAGTGAAACTAGATCATAACAAGTGTGTGATTGAGTTTGATATGGGGTTTAAAGTTGTAAAATGAGTTCCCGAGCTTAGGTTGAGGGGTTAAACATCAAGGTACGACCCCCCAAGGCCCAACCAAGGGTCCTTGAGGGGGACCCTAAAGTTTAACACCCGAAACTGCCAAAAACCAAAAAGCTGTCAAAAACTTGGGACCTACGCCCCGTAGGTCCATCCACGCTTCGTGGGGAGGATCCGTAGGTTAAGACCCCAAAATGTGAAGTTCCAGACCCCACCCACGGACCAGCAGGATGGGGTGTGAGTGGACCCACGGTCTGTGGTTCATGGGCGTGGGTCGCCACTGCACAATCTGTCCAAGCTCGGCCAAAGTCAGTGGTAGGTAAGTAAATTCCTTTTTAATTAGTTTTCATTAGGAGTCGTTTAATATGGATTTATTTCACCTATATAATGTATTTTATGTCATTAAACCCCTAATTAATTCATTATATATCAAGACCCCAATCAAATTAGAAACTACCTCTCCAAATATTCTCTCTAGAAACCACCATTGGACAAGAAGTAGTCAAGATTTCAAGCTCAAGATTTCACCTTTCTCACTAAATATTCATGAATTTTCTTCTATAAAGGTATGGTATTCTTCATCCTTGATTAAGTTTTATTCAAGGAGCCCTCTCAAAAGATGATGTCAAGTTTCCATAATCCCCCAAAAAGCTAGGGTTTCAATCTATGCATGGGTTCCATTCCAAAATGTTTTCAAAGGTATATATGTGATGAATTATGAATGGATTGTTGAATTAATGATGAATTTTTCCTATGAACCCATGTTTCCACCAAAATACTAAATTGGAAGTTTGTGATTTGGTTGATTGATCATGAAAGTATGTTGAATTGTTTATGTCTACATTGAATTAGTTATTGAATTATGATGTTACCCTTATCTAATGTATTATTCTAGATGTTTGGGTTGAGATTGATTCATAGCCTTAGAGGGAAATTTCATGAAGGGTTTATGTATGATTATTATATGAAGTATATGCATGTGGTTACAGTTAAAGTATTATGATCATGTTTAGAATGTAATTGTGTTATTATTGAAAGCTTATTCTCAATTAACATTCATGAATGATGATGATGGAATGTGAAGGGTTTCTTCAATGTAATGTTACATCTTGAATTAGTAGGCTTAGGCATCCTCTTCTTGTGTAAATGCATGTAATGTTGATTGATACATCTAGAATTGGTAGGGTTAGGCATCCTCTTCTTGTGTAATATGTCTTGACATAATCAACATGAATCGGTAGACCTAATGTTGGTAGCCCTTTCAGAAATGATTAATGAAGTATTCTAGGCTTTATCTTTGATCGATAGACCTAACGGTGGTAGCCCTTGCATGATGAGTCTATGAACCATTTTAATGATGTATCTTGGCTCGGTAGGCTAATGGTACCCTTCCATGCATGATAATAATGAACCTTGAGATAGGTAGGGTTATGGCACCCTTTCATAATTGATATTAATGAACTTTTGGATCGGTAGGCTTATGGCACCCTTTCATGAATGTTAATGATGAACTTTGAATCGGTAGGCTTATGGAAACCTTTCATGAGGATTCAATGATCTATCCTAATAATGTACCTTGAATCGGTAGGCTTATGGCACCCTTTAATGTGTTAAATAATGTACCTTGAATCGGTAGGCTTATGGCACCCTTTCATTTATTAAATAATGTATCGGTAGGCTTATGGAACCCTTTCATGTGTAATGATGTTAAAAGTAATGAACTACTCTACGGGAATGGAGGCTAAGTATCGAAAGGATATAGTAAGACGGAAACTCTCCCAATATTAGGCGGCGTTTCAATGAACATCTTTCTTATCCCATAACTATGTGCCCGCATAGGTTATTAGCACCTAGGCTAAAATGTTAGCGGTCCTACCTTAGGCAAGTAGACCAACCCTTTACGGTGTGGGATAGACACTGGATTCCATGTTAAGCTCACATGCTTTATGTAGGTTAATGCTTATTTCCATCATGTGAGATACGTGCTATGGTTTCTTGAGGAGTTTTGTGAAATGTGGGAAGTAGTATGGGATGCCATCCATGCATTGTACGAGTAAGCTTTGAGAGTACTATGGTGTGATTCTCTAGTGTCTTAATGTCTAATGAATGAATGTGCTCTTAAGGGATCTAATGAAGAATGTTGACTTAAATGTTTAATCTAATGATGCATGCTTTACTTGGATTGTATTATGAGTTACCTTCCTTTTCATGACTTATGAAATGTTTATGTTCCTTATGTATGAGTATGGTCTAAAGACGAAAAGGAAAAATGGTAAGTTCACTTTTGGTGGCCTCAAAGTGGTACTTAGTATGGATGGTGGTATGGGACGCTATTCATACATTGCACAACTACAACTTAAGGTTACTTAAGGTGAAAGCTTTAATGTGATGAAATGGCTTATATGTTGATGATGTTTGTATCTTATGCCTCTTATACTAATGTTCATGAAGTTTTCTCAAATTCGCATGTCATGATTTTCAAACAAATTGTCGTTTTTAAGCTTGGTTTTTGCATGACTATCATACTTAGTACATTAAATGTGCTAACCCATATTTCTTCATTTTTTACCAACGTGTAGGGTTTGGAGATTTGATGTCCTATACTTGGGAGGTACGTTTCTAAGGAGGATGGAGTTGAAGATTTGGTGAGTCCTCATAGTTCGAGGACAAACCCACTATTTCCCTTATGTCTTTTATTTCATGTTTTGAGCTTCTGTATTCCCAAAGTTTTATTCAAAGTGTCATAGATGGTTTGAGACAAAGTATGGAAATACTTCCGCTTGCTTTTATGAAAAATGACTTTGATAGTAAAGAAAAGTTTTAAATTCCGCACTATATTTCTATTATCTTATGTGATGACATGCTATGAGACTTGTATGAGTCTTTTCAGAGTCTTGTACACCGTGTCACGTTTGGGGTGTAGGTTCGGGTCGTGACAGAATCGAACTCCTCACAAGCTAACTAGTCATGAGAACTATCAAAGAAACAAACAATTAACAGTATTAGAAAACAAGACTCTAGAGACACAAAATACTTAAAAACGACTAGGACATTTTATTTTTTAGGGAAAGACGACACGAAAGAGAAGATAAGATAGTAAAGAATTCGGCTCATGAGATTTATACTAGTTGAAAGAAGAAGAAGAAGAAGAAAACAACCAGTATCATATTATGGAACCCGAAATCATCTATAAAAAGTGATTACAAATTTCACGATTGAATCACAACTTTCATAACCCACTTGACAAGATTAACAATGAAACAATAAGAAAATAGGAAGAAAACCAACTCAAAGCCGCACAGAATCATAAAGACTATTGCCAAAGAACGAACCCCTAAAAATGAAGGAGAAAAAGGCTTTTATAGAAGAAATTAGGGTTCAAATTTTTGGGGAAGAGAGGTGAAAATCCATATGAGAATAAGGCCCATGAAACAAATTCCAAATTCAAAATCAAATTTCGGATAGGGAATATCACAAATGGATTTGATCGATTCCACAATTTTACAACAAATTCCAAATGAAGGAGACGTGGTATCGATTGTCCTTGAGCATTGACGTTGATTGATCTCACGCTAGTAAGGATGAAAATGCAGTTGGAATCGCTATTGGAACTGTACTATTGTATAATTAAAGAAGGAAGACGATGCGAGATTGGTGGTCACGCGAGATTTGACTTGCTGTTTGGCGCTGCAAATTCACGCCACTTTGAATCGAACGATGTCATATGATATTGTCGTTGGGAAGGCTTTTAACACCTAGGCCTAGTGAATGTTGATATTGTTTTCCGTCTTCATTATTATTGTTTTCGCGCCATTTGGCTCTACTGTGAATCGATGTTATCGTTTACTCACGCGTTTGGATTGTTCTATATTTAGATGGAATCGTTTGTTGTTGATGTTTCTAGTTTTCTTTCGTGTATCGATATGTTCTCACATTGGCTTCTAGAACTATTACCGTTGATGGATTCTCGACTTTTGTTGAACCCTGGTTGATGATGGACTGGGTCGGGTCGATTGTATTTGGATTGAGGGAATGTTCAATTGAGCTGGGCATTACAGAAAATTCGAATTGAGTAAATGGGCTGCTAGAAATGGCACGAGAAAGCCCAAAATTGATCTTCAAGTGGGTTGTAGACAAGGTGATGAAGTGGGTACAATTGCAATTACAAAGGATTATAGTTATAACCAATTGAAGTTAAGAAGTAAACCAATTCGAGTTTAATTAAGAAATTCAACTAAAATTTGAATAGGATGAATTAATACAAGACTAAATAACGAGTTTCTTAAACATAACGAAATGAAATAATTATCTTAATGGTAAACTAAAAAAATTTAAAAATTATGACCATAATTTAAACTAAAGTAAATTAATATGATGATTAACTAAAATGCGAAATCTTTTGAGGTGATTTTAAAATATTTCTAAAATATACAAATTAGTTAAAAACATATTTATATTTTAAAATATTATAAACATGACTAAAATCACTTTAAACTTAAAAATATATTTTGAATTTCATAAAATGAATTATTCCAAATCGTTTGAAATTAAAGAAACTCAAAAATTAATTTCAAATCCTGGAGGGTCAAAATTGGGTGTCAACAACTGTCCCTCGTTTGACTTAAATTGCTGAATGAAAATAAAGGAGAATGAAATTGACGAATATAATTTTGACCGACCACATCTTTATCTTTTAGAAAAGAGATTTTGTACGGACTTTAGGAATTATGGTTGAACCACGAAAATTATTTTCCTACATATCTCAGGTTATATGAGAATTAAGTCCACTTGTAGTTCGATACATTTGTTTTCACGCACGATTCTGAAAGAATTTAGAAGCTATTTTGATACCAAATAATGACCAGATCAGAATGCTCGGGAATAAGATATAAGAGAGAATGTTGGAATACAACCAAATTTTCAACACTGATCCCGCCTACATATCCTTAAACTCAAGAAATGAGGATATTAGTAGTTCGACTCAATCGGCTAAAAAAGAAGTCTAGCATGCTAAGATAACCTTTGGTTTTGGAAGAGTGACAAATAAGTCTAGCATGAAAATAGGCTTGCAGCCTCTTATCCATGAATGCGACGCGCTTCTCACCCATAATTAAGAACGTACACAGACATAATTTCCAAAGCTCTTGGTGCATTGTCACTCAGATTGGAAAGATACTTCCGATGAAAACCAATATTTCCGGATACGAAACTGAAATCGATAAACTCAAAGAACACCCACATACCTTCTAATAGGGGTGTTGTTTTATTATAGTGGAAGTCGCTCTTCAGCTCGGGTCCTAAGAGTTTGACATTCCTCTACGGACTATGTCCCAGTTCGCTGCTAAGAAAAAGTTCCACGTTGAGTTGTATCCATTTTTTTGTCATCCGCACCTGTGATTTGTTTGAGAATTCATTCTCTTGGATGCTCTTGAAAGATACTAAGATATAACTTATTAGTATAAAATGTAATTCAAATGGAGAGATACTATCTTTTACCACGTCGACAGTTAGTTGCTCTCTTCTACTACTTGACATCGGTCTCTTTTAGTTTGACGTAGAGCAAATAAAACTTATATCTCATATTTGCAATGTAATTCTTCAATGTACTCTTCTTTGATATCGATGTAATATGTCGATTTCTCTCTTGACGACGTTCTTGCAACAGAGACAGTGATGATTCCTCACTGGTCCATTAAAATGATAAAAAATGTTTTTGCGATGGAATGAAGTTGGTGCCTCACTGGTCAATCAGTTGAAGATGCTGCCTCACTAGGCAATAAAGGATGGTGCCTCACTAGACCATGACGGTGATGCCTTATTGGACAATGAGAGGAAGGTAACTTTCCGATGATGAGTGAAGGTAATTCCTCACTAGGTAATAACGGTGATGCCTCACTAGGCAGTGATATTATCTTGCTCGATAATACAACATGAATGACCCTTTGGGTAGTGGTATCATCTCATTCGACAATACAATATAAATTACCTTATGAGTAATGGTATCATCTCATTTGACAACACAATGTAGCTGAATATCCTCCAAATATTCCTAGTTGATGGAAAATGACACTATGGATCTTGCCTTGCTAGATATTTGAGTGAAATAATATTACTCACATCCCAAATTTTTTTCCTTGGTATTAAAGACATGAAACTTATCCTTCATCCATAGAAAAGTTGTTAATTTTAGATGAACTGATTTGTGTTGATGTCTTTGGTTGTCTGTTGCTTGTCTTGCTATCTTCGGTTGGTTCCTCTAATTTCCCACTTCTTGGTAGATAAGACAAAACACTCATGAAAAAATATTTGAAACATATAGAAAAGTTTTTTATGTGAAAAGATTTTCAAAATGAAAAATTTGAAAAAAGTCACTACCAACTGTCATGTCATCTCAAGCTTAAATGAACACCGTTGGGGTCGATGTTTCGAGGTTTATCAGATAAATTGTTAGAGATTCTGAAGATTCTTGAAGTTTGGGCGATCTGATTCTCAAAATGTCAAAGATTGTTGAAGTATATTTCTGATCTCATAATGGCATTGGTAATTACTTAAACTTATTTTTGAACTCCTAATACGCTGGAGATGTTCAATGTTTTCTTAAACTTCTGACTAAGCCTGATGATTTTTGAGGTCATCCTAAAAAAAAAATTCCTAGTTAAATGTCCTTACGCATATTGAACTTTCGTTGAATGAATTATGGAATTTTAAGATCTTCTCAAAAATTATGTCTTAGTTACAACTTTTAATATGACTTCAGCCTTGACTTGTTGGAGATCTTCTACTTGAGAATTTTTTAGTCCCTCTCAAAATTTTTGTCCTAGCTTCTATTGTAAATAAAAATAGAAATCTTACGGGAGATATGACCGAACCGTTGTCGCTCCTACGTATTCCGATGAGTCAAAAATCAGAACAAACGTAGTTCCCCAATTGAGGATTAACCAAAATAGAAATTTTTTATAAGAAATTGTTTGAGTCAACCACAGGCCGCCTACGCATCTCATTCATGAGAATTCAAGTGAAACTTCGTTTAAATACGAAGGGGGAAAATATTGAAAATAGATAAAGGGGTGACCGAGGGCAACACAGGGCACCTATGTATCTCATTCTTGACAATTTAGGTTAGACGTAGTTCATTAAAAAGGGATAAATTTCTAAACATATACGACTACAAACAAATAATAATGATTGTGATACGCTCAAATTACACATCCCTAAAGAAGCATAAACGATCATTATCAAGTAAAGAACCCAAATTGTAGGTTGGGGTCGATCCCACGAGGAAATGGTTTAGACTTAACTTTATGCAACAGTTATATTCGTTTAGTCAAATTACTTCCAGAAACAAGTAAGAATTCAGTAAGTAATCAGTAAACAAAAAGTCAATTTCGGTTGTTATCAAGATGAGAGAATTAACTAGGGTATACGTGTTCCCACAAGCTCAAAACACAGTAATCCTAGAAATATCAATAATTTCCTAGTGTACTACATGCAAAGTGATAAGGTAGGTATCTCTAAATCCTTGGTCCGGTATCTAGAGAATTTCACCCCGCACCTTTGTCCAGCTACGTGTGTATAACTTACTAACCCTTACCTTTACCTCATATTAATCATCACATCGATGTTTGGCTTAGTTATTACTTCGCACCAATCGACACTAGCCTATTAGATAGTATCACACTAAATCTATGCTGATAATTATTTTCTTGTTGATTACCTTCTTGGTCCGGCAAGTAGCAACAATGCGAGTTCTAACGCGTGCACTCATTAAAAAGACTTCTAAATGAAAGAATTATCAATGCATGCAACAACACTATACAAGAATTTCTTAGTTACTATTCATACTTTGTTAATCGCTCATGGTTCCCACAAACCTAGTTGTAGAGTTTAGTTACCCATAATCATATGAACACAATTAATTGTTTTAGATGAAATAATTATGAACTTACGTAAGAAGAATAATAAACCCAGAAATTCAACTTAAATTGCAACACCATATTATTCAAAATGAAAAATCAATAATTTCTAGGTTTGTAAGAATAATCTCCCAAAGTCGCGAAATAGAACTAAAGTAATAATGTCTAACCCCTAAAAATGAAGTTTACATGCCCTATTTCTAACAAAACAAGTCCTAAATTAAAAGGGAAACAAAATAAGGAAAATTTGTTCAGGCACGCGTCTTCATTCCATTAGACTAACTCACGGACCGTCAATGGATCTATGGTCCGTGAGTCCCTTTCGACAGCCAAGACATTTACAGCTTCCAAAAATCAGCTTCTCTAAAGCAAACGACGGAACTGCAGTACGGACCATAGATTGATGTACAGTCCATCAGTCCCTCTCAATAGTTCCACACTTAGAATCTTCAAACATCAAGTACTGGAACCCTCGCAGTATCATTCTACGGATCAACAGTACGGTCCGTAGATCAATCTACGGACCGACAATGGCCACCGTGGTTCAACACTTGGTCAGATTTCCCTTATTTCCCTTCCATGCCTTGCCTGCTTATCTACAGTCACCATCTACGGAGCGTATACCTTAACTACCTTATTCTGCATTTCTTTCAGTTGTCTCTTTACGTCCGCGCCTAAATATCTTTCTTGCAAAACATGGTAAAAACACATTAAAACTAATACAAAAAGGCCCTAGACACACACAACTCTTAAGTGAAATGTATTAAATACCGTAAACTCACGGTATATCAACACCCTCAACTTAAATTCATTGTTTGTCCTTAAGAGACGCACTAAGACTCTAAACGACACTTGTATAGAAGCAAGCATGTCAAGCAGAAGCAATCACATGGCTTTCTGCTCCGACTCTCTTCTCGAGTGCAAATCTTTTCTCTCAGACTCAACAAGCTAACTTGTGCGGTTCACAACATGACAAAGATCGACCAACCAACACACAACATACACTGTTTTACTATTACTAAGGTACCAACTTTCCGACAATGTAACTAGCACCTTTACCTCAAACGAAATCCCTTTTTCACACAATGAATATGAATTTGAGTACAAGGATTTATTCAACACTCAAACTCAGAAGTAACTTCAAGTACAGTTAGTGCTCAATACCTTAGGCTTGCCCTTTTTTTCACTACTTAGACTCTCCAAACTAGAATCTAGGATCACTGTAGGACTTTCTTGGCTTGTAACGTAGGCTCAGGGTCAGTGTGGTACATTTGGGTTTTCTTAGTGACATTCTGCCCTCCTTGACATTACACTAGGCTTTCTACCTCTTTTTGCCCTAATTTGACATCCTACGGTTTTTACCTTTTTTCCCTTGATTTTCTTCAACCATGGATGTGACTTTAAACTTTGTCGTTCTTTATTTTTTTTCACTTTCATCTTTTTCTTGCGTTTTATTATTTTCTTTAGCTTTCAACAAGTCACATCCTTTCCTCTCTTTTGTTTTTCTCTTTTTCAACATCAAACTCTTTTCATACCCATTTTTCTTTCTGTTTCTCTCTTTCACAGCCACCATCAACTTATGGGTTTGTCATTAGTTGAGGTGCACAATACCCGATGTCAGATCAGGGCCAAGATTGAAGTTGCCTTCTACATTAGCCACAGTCAACTTAGGCTTTTGGCCTAAGTCTAGGTGCACATGTCCAAGGAGGGACCGGGGCAAACATAATAGATTATGGGAAGATGGGTTAGAGGGTTAAAACAAAATGGTCTAATTTATGCTCAAAGCATTTTGGATCAAAGGGAGCATTTAATTCATTTGGATCAAAGGGAGCATTTAGTTCATTTGGTTGGATTCTCTTTTAGGAAATTTGTGGACTTATCAGAACAATGACCTATGATCACTTCCTAGCCTCTAGAGTAGATTGTCTTAGCAGGACTAACCGGGCAAGTTCTAGATTGGCATAAAACTGTTTGAATCAATCAACTATTCTCACACACTCTTCACACATAGTTTCATTACCAGATTAACAGATTACCTAGTTCAAGTTTTAGCTTATGGCATGCCATCAAGTTGATTCATTAGCGTGTCATACTCAGAGCCAACACATTCATCATATCTTAACCTACAAATTCTAGCACACATCACAAAATTTGGACGGGTATCATTTTTCATAAGCCATCATGCTTCTACACATACGATCCTAACAAATGCCGGTTCAATAGAAATGAAATAGTCTCTTGGGGAAAGAGAACACAGGCAAGAAAACCCCAAGAGAGGATTATGAGTTGGGTTACTCTGATTTCCCCCTATAATTTACAATCCATTTACCCCACCTCTAACAAAAACGGTGCATTTGTCCCCAATGCACAGAAAAATAGTAAAAGGTAATGGATTTGGGTCAATCAAACCTGAGGGGCATAGCGCCAACGAACCATCAACAAGCGGGTGTGTCCGATTTCCCGGAGCCCGCTAAATCAATACTCGGCTCACCATTTGTAGTGCCCGCATCAACAAGGACATCACCATCAATAGTGCTATGAGCGACTCTAACTGCACCATCAGTGGTGCTCACATAAATCGCCAAAGTAGGCAGAACCTCAGACACGGGCATAGAACTTGACGCCCCAGCAACTAACTCACGGGTCCTCTGCTACCTCAGTTTCTCATCTATTATGGAGGCTTTTCGTGCCTTCTTCTCCTGCCTGCGCTGCCTTTTGCTAGCCATTTCCTCCTCCGTGAGCTCATTTTGGTGACTACAACGGTGCCTCTTACTGCGGGCACGTGCAGGCTTGGGCTGCGACCCGCATTATCTGCATTGAATAGTGCACCCAAGAGAGTATTATCACCTAATGCAGAGGGTGCAGCCTGTGGCTCAACAACTGGTGTGGCTAGGATGGTGTCAACATTGGCCTGGTGACTAGCTAGCTCGGTCCGAAAAGAGGACATATCAGTAGTAGGAGTTCGCCTCTCTAGGACACTCGACTAAAAGGCATCGAGCCTATTATGAACTGCTTGGACCTTCTGGTCCATTTTTGCCTCCATCCTTGCTTCTACTCTCTGTTCGGACTTAACAATCAACTTCCACATCCAGGGCTTAATGTGGTGCAGCAAGGTGGCTATTTTGGCCTCTAACTTCTGAACTTGGGCTAGTGGTATAACATTGGCTCCCAAAGGTGGGGTGGCTCTAGATGAGCTGGGGGTCTGACTAGCAGCCTGAGAAGAGGAGGCAGGAGTATCATCAGTGTGGGCTGGGGGGATAGGTGTATCACTATGCATCTGCTCCATAACATCTACTAAATCAGCACCCAATGGCACATCCATCCGTGGCCCTCTGCGAGGAGCCGCCACATTTGCCTCGTCCCAGATCAAGGCAATTTCTAAGGTCCCCGTAGGATGGATCAACCTATCACAATGTCAGAGAGGCACTCCAGAGTCCCTATACAATTGGAAAATCAAACAAGGAAAGAGGTAAGCAGTGGAGGTCTTGAACGCCCTCTCGTGAATTTCTACCAGTAGCATGCAGGCAAATTTGATCTCCGATCCTACTACTAATGCAACAACCATAACGGCTCTATCCTATATGAGTTGGTTGTTAGCTTTTGTAGGAGACACCCTGTTCCATACGAATAACCAGAAAAACTTGGCCACCAAAGTCAAGATGGCCTTCCAATACCCAAACATGGTGAGCTAACCCACTCCTCCCCCCCATATGCAGCTATGTGCCTTGCCAATCACAGTAAGATAGCCTCCCTCCGCTCGGCATTACATGTGAAGGCTTTACTCGTCACAACATCCCATATATAATCAAATTGGATCGTGTTGAGGGCCCAAGTGTGATAAGGACCAGGGCCATAGAGGAATCGGCAGATGGTAGTATGTTAGATATCTACTGAAAAACCTCAGACCATAGTACAAGTGATAGGGTCCTGTGTTGTGGGCTTGGACCTTTTCTCAATCGAACCTCAGAGAGTGGCAGCATAGGAGGCATAGAACTCCCGCACAATCTCCTCGCTATAAGTCCCAAGGTCTCCAGCTATCCACTCACATTTGTGAAGTTTAAAAAACCAGTGGATGTCGATGACAGTGTGCAAGCACCCCGTGAGGACTCTGTAATAAGTTGGGGCATCTTCTCTTTGTCATTCTTCATCTTGGCGTTGGGAGGAACGTATGCCGAATCCATCTCCACATCATTATCTTCGTCAATTAACGTGAAGCTAGGGGAAACATATTTTGACTTTCCTATTTTTGTGTAGGTGACAAAGTTCTGGGGTGCCATCGAACCTGTGGAAGAGTTATTAGTACCAAGACTAACTAACAACACACTCGAAAGAATTTTAGAACTAAAAAACGACACCAACAAAGACTAAAAAAATATTTCAGACAGTGGCTATAGTGGTCATCTACTGTCCGTAGGCATATCTATGGTCTGTGGATTAGAGGACCAACAATATTGGTCGCAGAGGGAAACCATGGTTGTACAGAACGGTCTGTACATTGATCTACGGACCATAGTCCACATTCGTCGTTTGACACTTAGTGAACTCTTCAAGTGCTTCAATCCACGGACCTTATCTACAGTTCGTGGACGGGGATTCGTGGATGGGATTTGTGCCAGGTTTTAGGCATACTTTACTTTCAATCTCACTTGTTTGACCATTTTCAATATGGTCCTAGTCTAATCATGCATTTCAACACTTAATCATGCTAGTTTGTCATCTCTGGATTCAGTTTAATCATTTTAACAAGTATTTAAGACAAATTTTGGAACCCTAAGTCGAAACTTACATTTAGACTTATAATCTCATACAACAAGGCAACACAATCATTATTTATCGTTCCAAGGGTATTGTAACTTCCAATTTTAGCATGCAATTTCATCTAAGAATTACCCATTGTCAAGACCCAATCCCTGACTTTCTATAATCTATCAATGAATCGAAATTCAAAGTGAGGAGAAAGTCTATTACCTTACAGCAACGGGAATGGGGTGATTGTGTGATGACAAATGCTTTCAAGACCAAAAACCACCTCTTCGTTACTAACCCAAACACCGGACCCTTTTATGGAATATGGAATGAGTAGTATTCGGAATGGAAAGGAATTATGGGGGAATGTAAGAGATGATTTTATGGGGCAGTTATGGAGTGATTTAGGGGAGTTGAAGTGTTTGAAATAGTTGGAGAGTGAATGGAGGGAAGTGGAAATGATTTCAAATTAGGGTAATTTTAAATAGGGGGATCCGAGTTGGGTCAAACAGAATTAGGGTTTGGATCCACGAGACCCTGTCTACGGTCCTTGGATCAATCTATAGTCCGTAGATTGGGACCATAGATGACATTCTAACTTGTAAAATATTATAACTTACCTGGGATCTAGGGACACTATTGACGATCCATGGACTGAACCATGAGTCGTCAATGGGGTCCGTAGACGCTGCACCAAACTTTTTTCCTGTAGATTCTGCTTTTCACCCCTGCACATGTAGCAACCATTAGCATGTTCTTTTTACATTTTCTCGACACTTTTTAGACATGGACCCTATGTTATGTCTAGCCAACACTAAAACAAAAGTAAAACAACTATTTAAATGAGTGCAGAGAAACAATTAATCAAAGAAAATTACTAAACGGAAAACAAAAACCTATTGTTGGCTAGATTTTACAACTTGGGTTGCCTCCCAAGTAGCGCTTGATTTAATGTTGCAGCATGACGCAAGCCTCTTGATTACTCAAACTTCATCAAGATGATAGGCTTCAACAACTTCTTGCACAGTTTCTGCGTTTTCCAGATAGATCTTGATCCTTTTCCAGTTAATCATGAACCTTGTTCCTTACCAATTTTAAAGCTCAACCACTCCATGGGGAAGCACTTTTGTGAGCAAAAATGGCCCGGTCCATTTGGATTTGAGTTTTCCCACAAACAAGCGTAGCCTAGAGATGAATACAAGCACAAGATCACCCACAACAAATTCTCGCTTTTCAACTCTTTGATCATGATACCTCTTCATCTTCTCCTTGTACAATGCATGCAACAACACTATTCAAGAATTGCTTAGTTACTATTCATACTTTATTAATCGCTCATGGTTCCCACAACCCTAGTTGTAGTGTTTAGTTACCCATAATCATATGAACACAATTTATTGTTTTAGATGAAATAATTACGAACCTACGTAAGAAGAATAATAAACCCAGAAATTTAACTTAAATTGCAACACCAAATTCTTCAAAATGAACTTAAGAAATCAATAATTTCTAGGTTTGTAAGAATAATCTCCCCAAGTAGCAAAATAGAACTAAAGTAATAATGTCTAACCCCTAAAAACGAAGTTTACATGCCCTATTTATAAAAAAAACAAGTCCTAAATTAAAAGGGAAACAAAATAAGGAAAGTTTGTTCAGGCACGCATCTTCATTCCACGAGAGTAACTCACGGACCGTCAATGGATCTATGGTCCGTGAGTCCTTTCTGTCAGCCAAGACATTTCCAGCTTCAAAAAATCAGCTTCTCTAATGCAAACAATGGAACTGCAGTACGGGCCGTATATTGATGTACAGTCCGTCAATCCATCTCCGTAGTTCCACACTTAGAATCTTCAAACATCATGTACTGGAACCTTCGCAGTATCATTCTACGGATCAGCAGTACGGTCCGTAGATCAATCTACGGACCGTCAATGGCCACCGTGGTTCAACACTTGGTCAGATTACCCTTATTTCCCTTCTATGCTTTGCCTGTTGATCTACGGTCACCATCTACGGAGCGTATACCTTAACTGCCTTATTATGTATTTCTTTCAGCTATCTGTTTACATCCGCGCCTAAATATCTTTCCTGCAAAACATGATAAAAACACATTAAAACTAATACAAAAAGGCCCTAGACACACACAACTCTTAAGTGAAATGTATTAAATACAGTAAAATCACGGTATATCAACACCCTCAACGTAAATTCATTGTTTGTCCTTAAGTGACACACTAAGACTCTAAACGACACTTGTATAGAACCAAGCATGTCAAGCAGAAGCAATCACATCTCTTTGTCCCTCGACTCTCTTCTTGAGTGCAAATCTCTTCTCTCAGACTCAACAAGCTAACGTGTGTTGTTCACAACATACAATGTTTTACTATTACTAAGGTACCAACTTTCCGAGAATGTAACTAGCGCCCTTACCTCAAACAAAATCCCTTTTTCACAGAATGAATATGAATTTGAGTACAAGGATTTATTGAACACTCAAACTCAGAAGTAACTTCAAGTATAGTTAGTGCTCAATACCATAGGCTTGCCCTTATTTTTACTAGTTAGACTCTCCAAACTAGATTCTAGGATCACTATAGGACTTTCTTGGCTATTAACGTAGGCTCAGGGTCAGGTGTGGTACATTTGGGTCTTCTTAGTGACTTTCCTCCTTGACAATACAGTAGGCTTTCTACCTCTTTTTGCCCTATTTTGACATCTTATGGTTTTACCTTCTTTCCCTTGATTTTCTTCAACCATGGATGTGACTTTAGACTTTGTCGCTCTTTATTTTTTTTCAGTTTCATCTTTTTCTTGCGTTTTCTTCGTTTCTTAAGCTTTCAACAAGTCACATCCTTTCCTCTCTTTTCTTTTTCTCTTTTTTAACATCAAACTCTTTTAATACCTATTTTTCTTTCGGTTTCTCTTTTTCACAGCCACCGTCAACTTATGGGTTTTTCATTAGTTGAGATGCAGAATACCCGATGTCGGATCAGGACCAAGATTGAAGTTGCCTTCTACATTAGCCACCCTCAACTTAAGCTTTTGGCCTAAGTCTAGGTGCACATGTCCAAGGAGGGATCGGGGCCAACATAATAGATTATGGGAAGATGGGTTAGAGGGTTAAAACAAAATGGTCTAATTTATGCTCAAAGCATTTGGATCAAAGGGAGCATTTGGTTCATTTGGTTGGATTCTCTTTTAGGCAATTTGTGGACTTATCAGAACAAAGGACTATGATCACTTCCTAGACTCTAGAGTAGATTGTCTTAGCAGGACTAACCGGGCAGGTTCTAGATTCGCACAAAACTGTTTGAATCACTCAACTATTCTCACACACTATTGGCACATAGTTTCATTACCAGATTAACAGATTACCTAGTTCAAGTTTTAGATTAAGGAATGCCATCAAGTTGATTCATTATCGTGTCATACTCAGAGACAACACATTCAACTTATTTTAACCTATAAATTCTAGCACACATCACAAAATTTGGATGGGTATCATTTTCCATAAGCCATCATGCTTCATTATTTTTCATGTTTCTACACATACGCTCCCAACACATGTCTTCAATAGAAATTAAATAGTCTCTTAGGGAAAAAGAACACAGGCAAGAAAACCCCAAGAGAGGATTATGAGTTGGGTTACTCAGATTTTCCTCTATCATTTACAATCCATTTACCCCACCGCCAACAAAAACGGTGCAATTGTCCCCAATGCACAGAAAAATAGTAAAAAGTAATAGATTTGGGTGAAGCAAACCGGAGGCGCATAGCGCCAACGAACCATCAACAAGCGGGTCGGTTTGGTTTCACAGAGCCCGCTCAATCAACACTCGGCTGAACATCAGTAATGCCCACATCAACAAGGACATCACCATTAGTAGTGCTATCGGTGACTCTAACTGCATCATCAGTGGTGCTCACATCAATCACCACAGTAGGCGAAACCTGAGACACGGGCATAGAACTTGATGCCCCAGCAACTATCTCATGGGCCCTCTGCTGCCTCAGCTTTTCATTTATTATGGAGGCTTTTCGTGTTTTCTTCTCCTGCCTGCACTGCCTTTTCCTAGCATTTTTCTCCTACGTGTTCTCAGTTTAGGGACTACAATGGTACCTCTTACTGCGGGCACGTGCAGGCCCAGGCTGTGATCCACATCATCTGCACTGAATAGTGCACCCAAGACAATATTGTCGCCTAATGCAGAGGGTACAGCCTGTGGCTCAACAGTTGGTCTGGCCAGGATGGCGTCAACATTGGCCTGGTGACTAGCTAGCTCGGTCCGGAAAGAGGACATATCAGTAGTAGGAGTTGGCCTCTCTAGGACTCTCAACTCAAAGGCATCGAGCCTATTATGAACTGCTTGGACCTTCTAGTCCATTTTTGCCTCCATCCTTGTTTCTACTCTCTATTCGGACTCAACAATCAACTTCCGCATCCAGGGCTTAATGTGGTGCAGCAAGGTGGCCATTTTGGCCTCTAACTTTTGAACTTGGGATAGTGGTATAAAATTGGCTCCCAAAGGTGGGGTGGCTCTATATGAGCTGGGGGTCTGACTAGCAGCCTGAGAAGAGGAGGCGGGGGTATTATCAGTTTGGGCTGAGGGGATAGGCGCATCACCATGCATCTGCTCCATACCATCTACTAAATCAGCACCCAATGGTGATCCATCAGTGGCCTTCTGTGAGGAGCCGCCACATTTTCCTCGTCCCAGATCAGGCCAATATCTAAGGTCCCCGTAGGATGGATCAACCTATCACAATGCCAGAGCGGCACTCCAGAGTCCCTACAAAACTGGAAAATCAAACACGGTAAGGGGTAAGTAGTGGAGGTCTTGAACGTCCTCTCGTGAATTTTTGCCAGCAGCAACCATGACGGCTCTGTCCTATGTGAGTTGGTTGTTAGCTTTTGTAGGAGACATCCTGTTCCGTACCAATAACCAAAAAAACTTGGCCACCAAAGTCAAGGTGGCCTTCCAATACCCAAACGTGGTGAGCTAACCCACTCCACACGCTCTCCATCTGCAGCTATGTGCCTTACCAGCCAAAGTAAGATAGCCTCCCTCTGCTCGGCATTACGCGTGAAGGCTTTACTCGTCACAATATCCCATATGTAATCAAATTCGAACGTGTTGAGGGCCCAAGTGTGATCTGGACCAGGGCTATAGAGGAATCAGCTGATGGTAGTATGCTAGATGTCTACTGAAAAACCTCGGACCATAGTAAAAGTGATAGGGTCCTGTGTTGTGGGCTTGGACCTCTTGTCAATCGAACATCAGAGAGTGGCATCATAGGAGGCATAGAACTCCCGCACAATTTCCTCACTATAAGTCCCATGGTCTCGAGACATCGAGTCATATTTGTGAAGTTTAAAAAGTCGGTGGATATCGAGTATAGTGTGCAAGCACCCCATGAGGACTCTGTGCTCCTCTGTAATAAGTCGGGGCATCTTCTCTTTATCATTCTTCATCTTGGCATCCTGATAAATTTTCCATTGGACCTGAACACAACATCTATTTGGCTCGCCGGCTACTGGCGTGGGGTTATCATTCTATGGTATGGGTACTGATTCTGAGCTAGTGGCCTAATCAGACAAGGTTGCTTGTTTATTATCGTCGGAACATGTGCTTGATTTATCAATGGACCCGAAGCCTGGGCAGACTCGAACCCTGAAGTATGGGAAGACTCGAACCATGAAGCATGGGAAGACTCGAACCATGAAGCATGGCTAGACTCAGATATAGACGTTGACCCATTCTCTGAACTGGAAGAAGCCAAGTTGGTGACCCGAATAGTATGTGCTCCTCATCAGACTGGGAAACAGTGACTACGTCAAGAATCACCTTCCGGGGAGTGCCTTTTGTGACTCGGGGTGCAGTGGGCGAGGTCCTCGTGTTGGGACGAACGTATGCCGAATCCGTCTTCACATCATTATCTTCGTCAATTAACGTGAAGCTAGGGGAAACATATTTTGACTTTCTCCTTTTTGTGTAGGTGACAAACTTCTGGAGTGCCATCGAACCTGTGGAAGAGTTATTAGTACCAAGACTAACTAACAACACACTCGAAACAATTTTAGAACTAAAAAACGACACCAACAAAGACTAAAAAAATATTTCAGACAGTGGCTATAGTGGTCATCTACTGTCCGTAGACTTATCTATGGTCTGTGGATTAGAGGACCAACAATACTGGTCGCAGAGGGAAACCATGGTTGTACAGAACGGTCTGTAGATTGATCTACGGACCGTAGTCCACATTCGTCGTTTGACACATAGTGAACTCTTCAAGTGTTTCCATCAACGGACCCTATCTACGTTTCGTGGATGGGGATTCGTCGATGGGATCTGTGCCAGGTTTCAGACATACTTTACTTTCAGTCTCACATGTTTGACGATTTTTCCTAGTCTAATCATGAATTTCAACACTTAATCATGCTAGTTTGTCATCTTTGGATTCAGTTTAATCATTTTACAAGTATTTAAGACAAACTTTGGAACCCTAAGTCGAAACTTACATTTGGCCTGATAATCTCATACAACAAGGCAACACAATCATTTTCTATTGTTTCAAAGGTATTGTAACTTCCAATTTTAGCATGCAATTTCATTTAACATTTACCCAAGGTCAAGACCCAATCCCTGACTTTCTATAATCTATCAATGAATCGGAATTCAAAGTGAGGAGAAAGTCTATTACCTTACAGCAACGAGAATGGGGTGATTGTGTGATGACAGATGCTTTCAATACCAAAAACCACTTCTTCGTTACTAACCCAAACACCGGACCCTTTTATGAAATATGGAATGAGTAGTATTCGGAATGGAAAGGAATTATGGAGGAATGGAAGAGATTATTTTATAGGGGAGTTATGGAGTGATTTAGGGGAGTTGAAGTGTTTGAAATGGTTGGAGAGTGAATGAAGGGAAGTGGAAATGTTTTCAAATTAGGGGAATTTTAAATAGGGGGATCCGGGTCGGGTCAAACAGAATTAGGGTTTGGATCCACGACACTGTCTACGGCCCGTGGATCAATCTACGGTCCGTAGATTGGGACCATAGATGACATTCTAACTTGTAAAATATCATAACTTACCTTGGATCTACGGACACTTTTGAGGATCCATGGACTGAACCACGGGCCGTCAAAGGGGTCCGTAGACCGCTGGACCAAACCTTTTTCCTGTATATTCTGCTTTTCACCCCTGCACATGTAGCAACCATTAGCACGTTCATTTTACATTTTCTGGACACTTTTTAGACACAGACCCTATGCTATGTCTAGCCAACACTAAAACAAAAGTAAGACAACTATCTAAATGAGTGCAGAGAAACAACTAATCAAAGAAAATGACTAAACGGAAAACAAAAACCTATTGTAGGCTAGATTTTACATCTTAGCTTGCCTCCCAAGCAACGCTTGATTTAATGTTGCAACACGACGCAAGAATCTTGATTACTCAGATTTCATCAAGATGATAGGCTTCAACAACATCTTGCACAGTTTCTGCGTTTTCCAGATAGATCTTGATCCTATGCCCGTTAATCATGAACCTTGTTCCTTACCGATTTTAAAGCTCAACCGCTCCATGGGGAAGCACTTTTGTGAGAAAAAATGGCCCGGTCCATTTGGATTTGAGTTTGCCCGGAAACAAGCGTAGCCTAGAGATGAATACAAGCACAAGATCACCCACAACAAATTCTCGTTTTTCAATTCTTTGATGATGATACCTCTTCATCTTCTCCTTGTACAAGGCTGGACTTTCAAAAGCTTTTAGGCAAAATTCATCAAGCATAATCAAGTCATTCATTCTTTGATTACATGCGCGGCCCCAATCCAAATTTAGCTTCTTCATCGCCTGCAAAGCCTTATGTTCTAGCTCTATCGATAAATGGCAAGACTTCCCATATACAAGTTGGTAAGGAGACATACCTATGGGGGTCTTGTATGCAGTGCGATAGGGACATAGAGCATCATCAAGCTTCTTTGACCAATCCGTTCTATTAGCATTCACACTCTTCGCCAAAATCTGTTTGATCTCTCTGTTGGACACTTCAACTTGGCCGCTAGTCTGTGGATGGTAAGGAGTGGCTACTTTGTGGCGGACACCATACTTCTCAAGTAGTGACTTGAACAACTTATTACAAAAGTGGGAGCCTCCATCACTGATAATCGCCCTCGGTGTACCAAATCTGGAGAAGATATTTTTTTTCAAGAATGCGGTGACAATTTTACCTTCATTGTTGGGGAACGCACCTGCTTCCACCCACTTCGATACATAATCAACCGCAACAAGAATATACTTCATCCTATGTAAACTCACAAATGAACCCATACATCAAACAACTCTATCACCAATATAGGATTCATAGGAAGCTCTTGACTCTTTGAAATCCCTCCTTCTCTTTGGCAACGATCACAAGATTTGGCGAAATCATGAGCATCTTGGTGGATGGAAGGCCAGTAGTACCCATACTGCAAAATATTATGCGCAATCCGAATACCACTATGATGCCAACCAACAGGCGATGAATGGCATACTTCAAGTGCACTCAACATCTCAACCTCGGGCACACATCGACGAATAATCCCATCAGCACAACTACGATACAATTAAGGCTCATCCCAAAAGAATTTCTTCACATCATGCATAAACTTTTTCCTTTGGTGAAAAGACAAGTCCGGGGGCACCAAATCGCTTGCCAAATAATTAGCAAAATCTACGAACCCACGAATCAGATCATGAGAAGCAGCCAATACTTGTTCATCAGGAAAAGCATCATTAATTTTAGCCCTATCAGCAAGTTTAAGCATAGCCTCTTCCTCTAATCTAGACAAGTGATCAACAACTTGATTTTCGTCCCCCTTTTTATCTTTTACCACAAAATCAAACTCTTGCAGCA
Source organism: Solanum verrucosum (assembly GCF_900185275.1). NCBI lineage: Eukaryota > Viridiplantae > Streptophyta > Magnoliopsida > Solanales > Solanaceae > Solanum > Solanum verrucosum. Next base: position 782,709 of record NW_026019974.1, read on the forward strand.
ATAATACCCATCTAATCAGCCTTTGTTTTACATCCATTTTCTCCATCAAATACCTCAATGCAGAATGGTCAGTATGCATTATGTCCTTAGTACCAAGCAGTTAGGATCAAAATTTTTCGAATGCGAAAACCACCGCAGGAAGCTCTTGTTCAGTCACAGTATAAGTCTTCTTGCTAGCATAGTAAATATGATGGAGAATTTTCTCTCGCCTCTGTCCCAATACTACACCAAGCACCACTCCACTCACATCGCACATTGCCTGAAACGGTTATCCCCAATCCGGTGAAATAATGATAGGTGCAGTAATCAACTTCTCCTTCACCTCTCCAAATGCTCTCAGACAAGCATCATCCAAATCAAACTTATACTCCTTTTCGAGCAGTTTGCACAATGGATGTGCAATTTTAGAGAAATATTTGATGAACCTCCTATAGAAATCCGCATGCCCAAGAAAACACCAAACACCTTTTACAGAGATAGGTGGTGGCAGCGTTTCAATTACCTCTACCTTTGCTCTATCAACCTCAGCTATCCCTTCTTTCACCATAAAGTGGCACTTCTCCCAATTTAGAACCAGATTGCAGTCTTCACACCTTTTAAGCACCTCGGCCAGATGATCTAGACATCAGTCAAAAGAGTCACCTACCACAGAGAAATCATCCATGAACACTTCAATAGTGTCCTCCACCATATAAGAAAATATCGACATCATACAACGCTGGAAGGTTGCTAGAGCATTGCACAACCCAAAGGGCATCCGTTTGAAGGCAAAAGTCGAAAGTCCCATAAGGGCAAGTGTAAGTGTCCTTCTCTTGGTCTTTCGGAGCTATAGAAATCTGATTGAAGCCTAAATATCCATAAAGAAAACAATACCACCCCTTACCAGCAAGTCTATCCAACATCTGATACATGCATGGCATATGGAAATGGTCTTTTTTTGTCCAAGCATTTAGCTTACGGTAGTCCATGCAGAATCTCCATCTAGTCGCGGGCCGCTTCGGATCAAGCCCGTTTCTCTCATTAGGAAGCACAGTAATCCCACCTTTCTTGGGCACACATTGAACAGGACATACCCAACTACTATCTGCAATGGGATAGATAACTCCAGCATCTGACCACTTGATGATCTCCTTTTTAACTACCTCTTGCAAAAGCAAATTTAATCTTCTTTGGTGCTCAATATTAGGTTTGTGATCTGGCATGAGTTAGACTTTTTGGGAACAAATATCGAAAGGAATCCCAATAATATCCGCAATAGTCCACCCAATAGCTCGCTTGAATCTTTTTAACATAGTCACCAAGCACTCTACTTGTCTCGCATTTAAATCTGCCGCAATGATGACCGGCAAAGTATTATCTCTAACCAAAAATACATACCTCAAATGCGGTGGTAGAGCCTTAAGCACCAATTTTGGTGCCTCCACAACAGATGGTCTCGCGGGTGGAGACTCGCGATTCGTTATGTTTAAGTCATACTTCTTTGGTTTTGACTTATATTCGCACCTAACGAATTCAGCTACCAACTCATCGTACTCTTCAATTCCATCACTATCAAAATTTATCATAACTGCCGCTATTGCCTCAACACCGAGTCGCTCTTCAATTTGTACTTCTGTTCCACTCTCAACTCTGCAAGTTATAGCAGATACAGTTTTGAGCTCATTAATCTGCTTCATGGACCTATGGATATTCAAAGTTGCTTCTTCATTATTCAGTTTGAACTTTATCTGCTCTTTCTCCATATCAACCAATGCACGCCCTGTGGCAAGGAATGGTCTCCCAGGGATGATGGGAACCTTAAAATCAACCTCACAGTCAAGAATCACCAAATCCGCTGAACAGATGAACGACTACACTTTCACTAGCACATCATGGAGTACACCAATGGGCGTTTTCACGGTTCGATCGGCCATAAGTAACTGCATCGTAGTAGGCTTTGGATCCCCTAGACCTAACTTCTTATAAATAGACAATGGCATGAGGTTGATGCTAGCACCAAGATCACACAATGCCTTAGCAAAGTGTAACAACCCTATAGTACCTGGGATCGTGAAAGCACCAAGGTCTTCCTTTTTCTGCACAAGAGACCTTCTAGCAATAGCGATATAATACTTCAATCTATCATCATCTTCAAAACTCACAAAACTTTTCTTTGTCACCAGATCTTTCATAAACTTTCCATACCCAGGCATTTGCTCCAAATCTTCTATCAAAGGAACGTTGATTCAAAGCTGCTTCAACATAGTAATAAACTTGCGATATTTACCATCTTTAGTCTTCTTCACTAACATTTGTGGAAAAGGTGGTGGAGGTCTAGGTATGGGGACCACTTTCTGAGATATATCTATTTCTTTCTATGTCATATTCTCAGACTCTTCTCTAACCTCTTCCACATCATCTACTTTGCTAATCTCAACATCCACCACAGACGGCATAGGTGGATCAATGGTTTGCTTAGCCCCACCAAGTTGTAATTGCTATAAAATGACCATCATTTTTTGGATTTTTGATGGTGTTTCTCGGAAGAGTGCCAGGTTGATGTGGGTTCACTGTAGTAGACAATTGAGTCATCTGCTGCTATAGATGCTTTATTGACACTGCATGGGCATCAACTTTTTGACCAATAACAGACGAGTCATTTCTCATCTCCTTCACATTATCATTCGTTGCATCAAACCTTCTCATCATCTTATGCATCATATCTTCAATACGCGCCATATTGCCTCCAGATTCCCAATTTTGAGAGGGTACATAAGGTCCAACCCGATCATTTTTGTTTGCCATAGTTGTTCCGGTTGTAGTTGTTTTCGCGATTGAAGTTCCCATCCCGGACATATTGACCCTCTCGATTGTAATTACCATAGTTCCGACCTTGGTTTCCTTGACCGTAGTGCCAATTATCCATATTGGAACCTTGGGTATTTGGTCAGAAACCCCCCGTCTGATCATTCACCGCATAACAATCCTCTTCATAATAACACTCTTCAACTGGTGGTGGAGTTATAGTTAAGTAATTCACATCATTTACCTTTTCCGCACTTCCGCTCACATGCTTAAATACCAACCTTAACTCAGTTCTCATCGGATCCATCTACTTACTAATCTTATCTGCAGACTGGTTGTTTGTAGTATGAACGACAAATGTGTTTTTTCCAATATCCGACCTCTTATTGCTCCATGCTTTATTGTTGCAAGATATTTTCTCCAGTTTTCCACAATCTGAGCATATGTGCACTCACTATATGATCCTCCAGCTATAGTATCAAGCACTGCTTTATTGTTGTCATCCTACCCTCGATAGAAATATTCCTTCAGCTACTCATCATCAATACGATGATTCGGAACACCTCTTACAAATGCAGTGAATCTGTCCCAAGAGCTACTGATACACTCTCCAAGTAATACCACAAAATTATTGACCTTATCTTTGTGATTGAGCTTCTTGGACACTGGATAATATCTTGCTAAGAACACATCCTTCAGCTGGTCCCATGTATAGATTGAGTTATAAGGGAGCTCAGTGAACCATACAGCAGCATCGCCTGTCAGTGATAGAGGGAACACTCGCAATCCGATAACATCCATATCCAAGTCTGGTCGACCTACACAACTTTTGCACACCACCCTTAGCTTGGCTATGTGAGCATGTAGGTCCTCCGATGGCGATCCCGAGAACAAGTCCCTCGCTATTAGCATATGCATCAAGATGCTGGTCACTACAAATGTGTTCCCCGGTGGCAAAAGGGGTAGGACAAGAGGTCCATCTGAGTCAACAATATTTACATTGCCCCTATAGTTGTAATGCAGTCGTGGGCCTGGTGGGCCATGTACCCTCACTGCGTCTCCCAATTGATTCTCAGCTAGAACCTGGTTGTCTCCACAAACTACCCTCGGAGGTTGCAACTCAACTTCATCACCTAGGTTGCCTCCGATAGGATTAACTTGAACTCCTTGATTGTTCATTCTTCTCAAAGTTCGGTTCAACTTTGGATCGTAAGGATTAAGTGCATCACCTTGGCTCCGTGTACTTGGCATACACTGGAGTCAGAACCTGAGAGAGACAAAAACAAAAACAAAAAGTAAAATTAGGAAATATTTGACCAAAGTTCAATAATGTAGTTAAAATTAATCTAAAAGCCAAAACTCCCCGGCAGTGGCGCCAAAATTTGATACCCTCAAATTACACCTCCTTAAAGAAGCATAAGCGATCGTTATCAAGTAAAGAACCCAACTTGTAGGATAGGGTCGATCCCACGAGGAAAAAAATGGTTTAGACTTAACTTTAACCAACAAATATATTTGTTTAGTCAAATTACTTCTAGAAACAAGTAATTAAGGGGGGGGGGGTTCGTGGAACAAATTGTAACAATTCAGTAAGTAATCAGTAAACAAAAGTCAATTTTGGTTGTTATCAAGATAAGAGAATTAACTAGGGTATACGTGTTCCCCCCAAGCTCATAACACAGTAATCCTAGTAATAGCAATCCTTTCCTGGTGTACTACATGCAAAGTGATAAGTTGGGTATCTCTAAATCCTTGGTCCGGCATCTAGAGAATTTCACCCTGCACCTTGGTATAGCTACGTGTGTATAACTTACTAATCCTTGCATTGACCTCATATTAGATATCACATTGATGTTTGGCTTAGTAATTACTTCGCACTAATCAAAACTAGCCTATTAGCTAGTATCACACTAAATCTATGTTGATAATTCTTTTCTTATTGATTACCTCCTTTGTCCGGCAAATAGCAACAAGGTGAGTTCTAACGCGTGCACTCGTTAAAAAGACTTCTAAATGAAAGAATTATCAATGCATGCAACAACACTATTCAAGAATTGCTTAGTTACTATTAATACATTGTTAATCGCTCATGGTTCCCACAACCCTAGTTGTGGAGGTTAGTTACCCATAATCATATGAACACAATTCATTATTTTAGATGAAAGAATTATGAACTTACGTAAGAAGCATAATAAACCCAGAAATTAAACTTGAATTGCAACACCGAATTCTTCAAAACGAACTTAAGATATCAATAATTGCTAGGTTTGCAAGAATAATCTCCCCAAGTCACAAAATAAAACTAAAGTAATAATGTTTAACCCCCAAAAATGAGGTTTACATGCCCTATTTATAAAAAAAAAGTCATAAATTAAAAGGGAAACAAAATAAGGAAAGTTTGTTCAGGCACGCATCTTCATTCCAAGAGGCTGACTCACGGACCGTCAATGGATCTACGGTCCGTGAGTCCTTTACATAAGCCAGGACTTGGAATAATTTTCAGCTTCACTGAAGCAAACGAAGAAATTACAGTACTGACTGTAGATCGATCTACGGTCTATCAACCCCTCTTCGTAGCTCCACACTTAGAATCTTCAAACATCAGATACTAGAACCCTCGCAGTATCATTCTACGGATCAACAGTATGGTCCGTAGATTAATCTACGGACCGTCAATGGCCACCGTGGTTCCACACTTGGTCAGATTTCCCTGATTCGCCTAACATGCCTTGCCTTCTGATCTACGGTCACCTTCTACGGAGCGTCAATGGACCTATGGTCCATAGACCACCTCCGTAGATGCGTTATTTTGCATTTATTTCAGCTGTCTCTTTACGTCCGTGCCTAAACAGCTTTCTTGCAAAATATGATAAAAACACATAAAAATCAATACAAAAAGAGCCTAGACACACACAACTCGTAAGTGAAATATATTAAAAATACTGTAAACTCATGGCATATACATTACAAGGAAATGTCAGGAATAGAGACTGAGTCTTCAAACATAGCATCTCTTGACATCATTTGAGTTGATCGGTCTTGGCCACTCTGTGCCATCCATCTTTGACAGGATCAGGGTACCTCTAGATAACACTTTGTGAACCGTGTAGGGTCCTTGCCAATTTGACACATATTTCCCTTTATAATCATCGTGATGCGGGAAAATCTGTTTGAGAACCAACTGACAAATTTCAAAAATTCTTGCTCATACCTTTTTTTTGAAGGCACAAATCATTCTTTGTTGATACAGTTGACCATGACAAACAACACCCATTCTTTTTTCATCAATCACTGTCAAATGATCAATTCGCTTTCGAACCCAATCAACATTATTCAATTCGGCTTCCTAGATAATTCTCAATGAAGGTATTTCAACCTCGGCTGGTATAACTGCTTCCGTTCCATATACCAACAAGTATGTAGTTGCTCCAATTTACGTTTTGTAGCCCAACATATCATATGGCAACATCTTATGCCAACCTTTGTGATTATGAATCATTTACCTCAAAATATTCTTGATGTTCTTGTTGGCAACTTCTACAACTCCATAAATTTGGGGACGGTAAACAGTTGAGTTCTGCTGAGTAATCTTGAATTGCTCACATATCTCTTTCATGAAATTATTGTTGAGATTCGCTCCATTTTCAGTGATGATGGAATCTGTATTCAAACCTACATATCAAATTGTTATGGACAAAATTAGCTACCACTTTCTTGGTTACTGACTTATACGAAGTTGTTTCCACCCACAGGGTAATGTAGTCAATAGCAACCAAAATGAATATGTGTCCGTTAGAGGTGACTGCCTCTATTGGAATGAAGACATCCATTTCCCAAACTACAGAAGTCCAAGGCAAACTCATAGCATTGATTTCCTAAGGCGTTACTCGAATCAAATCCCCATGTATTTGACATTAATGACATTTTTGTACAAATTTGCAACAATTATGCTCCAAAGTCATCAAAAAATAACCAGCTCAGAATATGTTCTTTACCAAGGGGAGCCCATTCATATGAGTACCACAAACTCCAATATTTATCTTTTCGAGAAGCTTCGCAGCTTCAATGGCATCTATGCATCTGACAAGACCTAAATATGGATTCCCTCTATAAAGGATTTCCCCACTTGGAAATAATTTATTAGCCATACGGCGTACCAATTTCTTCTGGTTAAACTTTGAATCTCAGGATAAGTCACGGTCTCCAAATACATCTTTATGTCAAAATACCAAGGCAACCCATCTAGTTCCGCTTCAACATGTGAACAAAGAGCAAGTTGTTCTATTACCTCTATGTCCAAGGAATCAATATTACTTGTATCTGGATGTGTAATCATTGAGGCAACACTGACAAGAGTATCAACCAATTCATTATGTATATATCTTGGGAGGGTGCCTAAATTCAATTTTACTAATCTTTGGGTTCTTTACATCCCACTCTCCTTAAACATGGTGAAATAGCAAATCTGAATATCCAGTTACCAACAACTCATGAACGTTCATATCGATTGCCATCTTCAAACCAAGGATGCAAACTTGGTATTCAGCCATGTTGTCTGTACAATTTAATCAGAGTTTAGCTGCCAAAAGATAGTGTTCACCGAATTCCGATAATCAAATCACTATAATGCCTTATCCTTGGTGATTTGTCGCTTTGTCAAATAATACCCTCCAACCAGGGTATGCCTTGGAAATGTCTTCCCCAACAAATGCTACTTCTTTTTCAGGGAAGTAAGTTTTGAGCGCTTCATACTCCTCATCAATCGAATACTCTGTCAAATGATCTGCTAAGGATTGTGCTTTTATTGCCTTTTGAGTCACACACATGACGATTTTGAGATTTTGACTCATTTAGGGATTTGTTTTCATAGTTTAAGTGTCCTTAATTCCTAATGTATGCTCTAAGCTGATGTTAATGTGTTGATTTGCAGCAATATAGACTAAACAACAAGGCAAGGACATTATCGGGCAAAAAAAGCGAAAAATCTGAAGAAAATGAAAGAAGGAAATCCTGGTCATCGCCAAGACCACTCGGCGAACCACGAAGTGGCTCTTTAGCTCACCTAAAGATCTAGCGTGCTAGCCCTGGGGAAGTACCTACTTGGCGATAGAAATAGACAGTCGATCGACTCGGTGACATCAACCATGATTGCCTAAAGTCACAAAACCCTGAAGTCTAGTGGTTATTGCAAACCAACGATGGATTGGAGCAAAGGGCGGATCGCTGTTGGATTGGCGAGGCGTGACTTACTCCCCCCAATGGCCTTGAAGGCCAAAATCGAGGAAGCTATAAATTGAAATTTAAAAAGAAGAGGTAGGAGTTTTGATTCCACAAACCTTAGAGTTTTAGTTTTCTTTGAGTTTTTGAGTTTCCATTGTAGACTTTGAATCTTTTGAGACTTGGTTTTGATGAATTGCAATTGGGTTTTTGAACTAATTCAATTGGGAGCATTGTAGAGACTTGGAAACTATTACCCAACTCATGGCTAATATAGTTGGTAATTGTTTCTCTCTCTTTATTATATATAGCTAAACTCCCAATTCTTGGGGTGTGATCATGTGATTATTGACTTAATTAGCTTATGGGTATTGTTATTTACTGATTTAAATGCTTAATTGAAGTGGATTTAATCGATAGCTTTGTACTGATCTGTGAATTATAGTTCCAAATGCAATTCTAACTTAGAGTTCTAGGCTTGTTTGAGAAAGAGGTTTTAGAACTAATGTTTTCGATTAATGATTGTAGTTATTGGGTTTATATGGGTTCAACTTGAGATAGTGAATCATATACTTGATTCTACCGATCTAGCTCGAGCGAGTAGATAATTACAATTTTGGGTTGTTCTTATTATTAAGCTTGTCGAGATTCGACAGAACTCGCTTGAATCGTATTACTTGTTTGATAGAAAGCTATTACACCTATACTCTAGCCTACCTACTGATATTTAGCATTCGTTGGTAAATTTCAATTACCCATATAGTGAACTTAGCATATAATCAATCACATCCCAAGAATTCCTATCTACATTGTTGATTTCCCTGTTTTCGTATTTGTTTTAGTTGTTAATTGACAAACCAATCCCCCCATCTGACACTTGTTGTCAACCTTTTGATTGAGCTAAATGTTTGCGATAATTTCTATTTCTATAACCAATTAGAACACATTTGTCACTTCATAACTGAATTTGAACTTGTACCGCTCTGTGTGGGTTTGACTCTAACTTTTTGTTAGATTTTATACTAGATTACGATCGCCTACACCTAGTATTGGATAAGGTGTAGTTGAGAGTTTATCAAAAAAAGGGCGCCGCTGCTGGGGAGTGGTGTTTAGAATTTTCTTATTGAAGTTTAAATTGTGATCGTCTTGTGTTGTAGTTGAATCGACCTACTTTGTTTTGTGTTTGTGTTAGTTGTGTTTGAATAGAGGAAGAAATGAGCGTGAAAGGGAGTAATGGTAGCCAAATTGGCCACCAAGATTATATTGAAAATCATAATGATGTTAATGACCCGATTCAATTGGGTGGTATTGGCGCTATACGTCTACGTACTGTTTAGGGAAATGCGGTCTTCCATGTCACTAGCACAATGCTACAACTTTTGCAAATTAAAGGACTATATGGAGGGCTGGCCCATGAGGATCCCCATGAACATATTCAAAATTTTATGGACGCATGTGGTCCGTTCTCATTCAAGAACATCTCACAAGAATCAGTCTGTCTCTGATTGTTCCTATTCTCTTTGATGGGGGAAGCTACCAAATGGTTAGGTAATTTACCGAGGAACTCCATCACTAGTTGGAATGAACTTACCACAACGTTCTTTGTAAGGTTCTTTCCCTATCAAATATGATGACACTAAGAGATAATATTCAAGACTTCAAACATTTGGAAGGTGAACCAATCCACGAGACGTGGTTGAGATTTCAGAAGTTGGTATTTCAATGTTTGACGCACGTACTTCCAAACAACGTGTTGTAACAACACTTCTATAGGAGTCTTGGCTTGGTGAACAAAGGTGTTGTTGATCAACTTGTTCTAGGGGGTATAATGCAACAACCTTATAAGATAACATCTCATCTCCTTGATGGCATGGCCAAGATTAACAGAGCATGGTACACTCGTGAGGTCCAAGTGTCTCCTATCACCTTTAGAATGACAAAAGAGAAGATCGAGAAAGACTAAGAGAGAGACCAAAACATAGACAAATGATGACCCAGTTTGATATCTTGTCGAAAAATATGATGGGTAGTGGGTCGAAAAGTGTAAAAGTTGTTGGTATTGATGGAGAAAACCCTAATGAAGCGCACTTTGAGGCGCTATATAATGAAGAAGTGAACTTTCCTGCAAATCAAGGAGGAGGTTTTCGTCCAAGCTATCCATGGCCGGGTGGAAATTCAGGTTGGAATAGAGATGATGGAGAAACAGACCGTGACAGAGAATTGCATGATCGTAATGCTACTTGGCAAGAAAGGGACGGTGACAAGGATAGATACGTCCCACCACATGAATGCAGAAATCTTAAAGAGCAAAGGGCTAACCCAGAGAACTTCCATACAAAAGACATGCTTGCACACTTTCTCAATAAGGTATAAGGGTTGGACAAAGTTTTAAAGGAAATTAAAGAGAACGTCTCCACACTTAATAAGACGGTCACCTCACAGTCAGTATCCATCAAGAAATTGGAAACACAAATGGGTCAAATTTCATATCATTTGAACCCAAGGCCAAAATGGGGTCTACCAAGTGATACTTTGGCTAATCCAAAAAATGAATCTTGAAAGCATATCTATGTCGTGCCACGATGTTATATAAGGCGCTTCTTAGGAGGCAACCCAAGGTTTAATGATTTTATTTCTGTTGTTTGAATAATGAGTGTTGAATATGCAAGTAAAAAGGTTTAGATATTTGGAGAATGACAACCAGGTGAGCCAAAAGTCGAGTCGGCGATTCACCGAACAGGTCGGCGAAGCCCAACTTGGACAACCATTAGAACCACCTGGCTTGCCAGAGGTTCTTTAAAACTCAGCGGGATGAAGTACCACTAGGTGCATCGCAGGGTGGTTCAGCGAGCTTGACTTACTTCACCGATTGGCGTGCGAACTAAATGGTTTTAAAAGGACAAACAATTTGAATTTAAAAAATCTCTTCACTTTCGTAATTTTTAACTTCCGCACTGTCACATCTGATATTATATTTTTCGTATTCTTGCAGTTCAATTTTTGTTTTGCTTGGTATCTTTGCTCTAGGCAAATTTAGGGGAATTCATTGCTTCCTAGCTTTTGCAACTTTCGGCATAAAAGGTTGGTTTTCTGAACCCCAAACTAAATAATTGTTTGAAATCAAATGCAAGTGTTGCTTTATAGTTGATATCGGTGTGTATTGTCATTTTGTTTAATCGTGTGATAGTTGGTTTGCCTATTCTTAAGTGAATTTGTAATTAATTGGTTGCAAATTGCTTACTCTCGTACCTTTAACTGATTAAAGTGTTGGATTGTGCTAAAAATGTTGTGGGTCTAGCAGGGTAAAGCCTGAGTCACTCAAATTGTGCTAATTGCCAATGTTCTCCTAATTATAGAGTGGTTGACGTCATTCTTAATGGTAAAAGACATCATTTGGCCAATTTTGGTCAAATCGAGGGAAGTCTGTGTACCTCAAAGGCATGGGTCATATGTATCTGGTGTTAATTTCATGTTTATGGTGTTTAATTTTGTTTTCATGGGATACAGGCTTGATTTTGAATTATGGGGTGAAAAATTGACAAAATGGACTACTCGGTAAACTAGGTTGAGCTCATCAAGTGGTTCGGTTGTTCATCTAACGTCCCTTCGATCGCCCTTTAATTCTCTAAATGTTGAGTTTTATTTATTTAACTTTCGGTGATATGCCTTTGCTCGTGGAGTTCACTCGAGGACTCGGCAAAAGTTCCTTATGATCGCCCTTTAGCGCTTAATTTCCATAATTGTTTTGTAATATCGGCGAGCTACTTTTAGTTCGCCGATTGGTGTCGGTGATCCAATGAATGGCCCTGACCATCGCCGACCAACTTTGATTTTTGAACATGTTTTTGTTCAGGAACTTTTGGTGAGCCCGACCTGACTCGCCAAAGTGGTTCGACGACTCGACGACCAGTTCGGAGAGTCTTCCTACAACAGTGTTCCTGCATTCTTCTTATCATTTCATCTAACATTTTTAACATTGTTTTGCAGGCATGGAAAGACCAAAGGTAGCTGGTAAGAATCAACCGCCCCTGAAACGGGCATGTGGGATTACAATAAATGAGGAAGCGATTGCTTCCCAGGCACTGGCTGCAAAACTCCTCCAAAGGGAGGAAAAGGCAAGGGCAAGGCACCCGTGGATTTGACACCAGCAGAGAAGAGCTTCGATAGTGAGAGGTTTTATGTCACATACCTCATCAAATAGTGACGGTGGTTCCAAGGATGACTAAATGACTTCTATCTTTGAGCCGGAGGATGACTAGTTACTACAGGCCTAGAGAGCGGAGCTACGCTCCATGTCTTTACATGATCCATCTAGCATTCCAGACCCTCCAATACCTATTGCTCTAGCTCCTCCTCCGGCACACACAGTGGTACAAGAACCATCTGCTCAGGGTCCTTTTTCCTGGTAACTCAATCGACTAAAGGCCGAGTGTTTGAGGACCATTTTTGAGGAGAAGCGATTGTCTACTGACGGTGTGGTGGATAAACATCAAGATGTGTGGAACACTTTCAAGTTCCAAAAGTTTGAGATTTTAACAACACCTCGGGGCCCCTACATTCCTACTTGGGTCAAGGAATTCTATTTGGCCTACGGAGATTTAGTGCCAAAGGGATGAAGAAGGAAAGTGCCTTCAAACTGGTGGACTTCTTGTTGGTTCGAGGCATGAAATTAAAATGTTGCTGCTCAGATATTAATCTTGTCCTGGTTCCTCATTGAACATTATGCATGATAACATCAATTTAGTTTAGAAGAAGACCTTGGAGGATCTTAGGGGTTGGCTTCCACCCCTTCTCTCCGATGTCACCCCGTCAGGTGCACCCATAGAGATGAAGGACTGGAATGTTGCAACCAGATAGTGGTTCAGCCTCATCAGTGGCACCATTATGCCATCCCAGAACAAGTCCATCCTCTGACATCTGAAGGCTTCCTATCGAGGGTCTACTATTGATCGCTATAAGCTGAACTTAGGGATGGTGATACATCAATAGATGGACATGAGGGCATAAAACAACAATTCCTCACTCTCATTTTTGGTTTTGATTATTGAGTTGTGCAGATGGGACCATATTCCGAGAGATGAAAAGATGGATGTGGAGGTGACACCCATTTCTTCTATTGACATCTTGTGTATTAAGGCCGAGTACATACGGGATGAGGCCGACATGAGGAGGACAACACCGGTGGATACATCCCTGGAGGTCGATGTGGATAAGTTGCTGACTGAGGCAATCATGCCTCCTCAAGCTAGTGGTGCCTCAAATACATCTGGACGTCTATTTCTAAGACTTCTAGTACTTCTGATGCACCCCCTCCCACTATATCATCTTCTTCTTCTAATGCCACCTCACCCCTATCACCCAGGCCACACTTTGCAATTTAAGCCATTGGTCCAATCTGTTGATATGCATGCCTCCATAGAGAGGCCGCCATGTCTGGGTTGATAGAGAGGGCGATTTATGTTGTCTTAGCCCCCGTACGGGCTGAGATGAGGAAGCACAAAGAGTTTACTGAGGGCCACAAGTAGCGTTTGGATGCCCTTGTTGTGAGGGTTGAGTCTGTTGAGTAGAGCCAGCGGGCTACAACTGATGTGATAGCTTTGAAGGGCGAGATTGCTGGAGTGAGGAAAGATGTGGATGAGCTGAAATCCACTAATTTATCAATGTTGTTCATGACTATAGAGATTCTTCAGATGTTGAGTGTTGATGTCTCGGTTAGTACTGAGGTTCCTCCGGTTACTACCGGAGATAAGATTAGAGCTGAGGATGTTCATGCTGTGTCTGAGGCAGAGACAAATGAGGAGGAACTAGCTGTTTGAGAGGATATTGGGTATGAGGATTTGGCAGACTTGGAGAGTTTCATGTTCGAGACAACTAGTCAAGCATCACTCTGCGACACTTCTATGGAAGGCACGGATGCCCAGACAGAGCGAGCTACTGATATACCGAGTTCACCCCAGGCCTAGCCTAGCAGGATGATATTTCTTCCTCTTTTTCTATTACCTTTAGACTGTTTCTATTTTTATTTGCATTTGAGGACAACTGCTTATTTTTTTTAGCGGGGTGAGGTATTGCCTTACCTACCTCTATTGGGTTGTTTTTGTGAACATCGTTTGTTTTAGGTTTTGGTTTTGTGAATATTGGAGCTTACTAGTGTCTATATATATCTTGGTTGTGGTCCATTGTTTTTAATGTGTGAATGGTTTTGACCAATATTTTAAAAAAAATTGCTACCTTTTTCGTGTTAGATTGTGGATGTTCTCTTGCATTTTCGAGTATCGATTGTGGTCAATACCAATGACTTAGATAGTACTCTTAATTGAACGACATGAATGTGCGGCTACGATGAGGCAAACTGAGTTACACAGGTAATATGTGAACTTTTAGCATGTTGTTATGACTAGCCGATTGTCGATTAAGTCTCTTGTGAAGAACATTGCACGCTAGCTAGAAGGTGTGGACTGTTGTTAGATAATTGTATCGAATGCCTTGTGTGGTGAGGTTGTCTTGAATATTGTGCTTGATGACACCTAGAATTTTCCCCGTTGGTCCAATTGATTGATTGAAGCAAGCGATTGAAATGATCTTAGACAAATGTTTTGAAGAGTGACCTAAATTTAAAAGATACTTCTTTGTGGCCACCTTGGGAGAAATGTGAACCTTATTCAGCACCTTTTGAGCCTATCCTTTTCTTTGGAAGAAACTTGAACAACTTTGACCTCTTTATCCCATCACCCATAACCTTCGTGAAGTATTAGTTCATTTGAATAGCCAACTAAGGCCAAAACCCTAAGTTGGGGGTGTGGTGAAAAAGGAGTAAAGTTAAGAAGTGTGAAAAATTTCCCCTTGATGGATTATTTTGAAATAGATAGAACCCTTCCATATATTAAAAAAAATAAAAATGGTGTGGCTGCTGAATAGAATTAAAAATAAGTGTTGTGAAATAAAGTGTGTGAAAGGAGTAAAAGAAATAGGGTATTTCCGGTAAGTCATGTTTAGTTGAATAATGAGGTGGATTATGAACATATGAATGTGAAAGAAAAGGACGAAAAGTGATTTTCAGACCATAATTCATGAAGGTAAAAGCCACTAAGACTAAATGACCATACTTTTATACTCAACCCCATTGCACGTCTTAAAAAGACCTTTGTGATATTGAATGAGTTGAAAAGAAAGTTGAATGGAAAATAAGGGCAAGCCTATGGGTGAAGACATGCATGTGTGTATCTTTGTGAGCGTGAGAGTTGTATTTGATTTCAGAATATTAAATTGTTGAGAAATTTTTTGTGACTATGGAATCATCTTTGTTGTGAGGGCATTTGAATACTTTTACTAAGCTTGAACTTGCATTTCAAGCAAGCATTATGAGCTTGAGTATACTTGATAATGGTGAGTCACAATTTGAAACTTTGAGTGCACAATTGAGCATTGTATGTGTGGTTTAAACCATTTGTGTGCATTTATGTTGAGTCTTAAGCAGCATTGTTTGTAGACACCTTTGCTGAACTGATTGATCTTGAGTTTTACTTGAGAACAAGAAAATATTTAAGTTAATGGTGTTGATGAGTTCGAGATTTTGAATCATTTAAGTCTTTGTTTTCATAGTTTAAGTGTCCTCAAATGCCTAATCTATTCTCTAAACTGATGTTAAAGTGTTGATTTGCAGCAATAAAGGCTAAAGAGCAAGTCAAGGAGAATACTGGGAAAAAAGGAGCGGAAATGCTGAAGAAGTTGAAGGAAGGCAATCTTGGTGATCACAAAGACTACTCGGTGAGCTGTCGACTGGCTCTTTAGCATGCCTAAATTTCAAGCGTGCCATCCCTGGTGAAGAACCTACTTGGCGCTAGAAATGGACAGTCGACGGATCACCGATCGACTCGGCGACATCAACCTTGATCGCCTAAAGTCACAAAACCCTAAAGTCTAATAGCCAATGCAAATCGGTGATGGATTGGAGTGAAGGGCGGATCGCCGACTAGCTTGGCGAGGCGCGACTTACTCTGCCCAATAGTTTTGAAGGCCAAAATCTAGGAAGCTATATATAGAAATTTAAAAGAAGAGTTAGGAGTTTTGATACCACAAGCCTTAGAGTTTTGATTTTCTTTGAGATTTTGAGTTTCTATTGTAGACTTTGAAGATTTTGAGACTTGATTTTGAGGAATTGCAATTGGGTTTTTTAACTAATTCAATTTGGATCATTGTAGAGACTTGGAAACTATTACCCAGCTCATGGCTAATATAGTTTGTAATTGTTTCTCTCTTTTTATGATGTGTAGCTAAAACCCGAATTCTTGGGGTGTGGTGATGTGATTATTGGCTTAATTAGCTTATGTGTATTGTTATTTACTGATTTAAATGCTAAATCAAAGTGGGTTTAATCAATAGATGTGTATTAATCTATAAATTGTAGTTACAAATGCAATTCTAACTTAGAGATTTGGGCTTGCTTGAGAAAGGGGTCTTAGAAGTAAGGTTTTCGATTAATGATTGTAGTTATTGGGTTGATGTGAGTTCAGCTCGAGAGAGTGAATCCTATGCTTGATTCTACCTATCTAGCTCGAGAGAGTAGATAAATTAAGGCTTTGGGTTATTCATATTGTTAAGCCTGTCGAGGTTCGATAGAAATTACTTGAATCGTAATAGTTGTTCAAGAGAAAGCTATTGCACCGATTGTCTAGCCTACCCACTAAGATTTAGCAATCGTTGGTAAATTTAAATTACCCATATAGTAAAATTTGCCTATAATCTATCACATTCCGAGAATTCCTCTATACATTGTTGATTCCCCTTATTTCATATTTGTTTTAGTTGTTAATTGACAAACCAATCCCCCCATCTAACACTCGTTGTCAAACTTTTGATTTAGCTAAATGTTTGCGATAATTTCTATTCATATAACCAATTAGACCATATTTGTAACTTTGGAACTAAATTTGAACTTGTACCTTTACCTGTGGGTTCGACCCCAACTCTTCGTTGGGTTTTATACTAGATTACGATCACCTATACCTAGTATTGGATGATGTGTAGTTAAGCATTTACAAATACACAATATCAAACTCGCTCAAGAGCATTTGTCGTTTAGCCAACTTCCCAGTCAACATTGTCTTCTAAAATATATACTTCAATGGGTCCATCCTGGAAATAAGGTATGTGGTATACACAGACAAATAATATCTCAACTTTTGAGAAATCAAGGTCAAAGCACAACATGTTCTCTTCAAAAGAGTGTAATGGGCGTCATATGTAGTGAATTTCTTGCTCAAGTAGTAGATGGCTTGCTCCTTCTTCCCAGTTTCATCATGTTGACCAATCACACATCCCAATGCGTAGTCGGAGAGAAAAATATAATAACAATGTACTCTTATCCCGTGGATGAACCAGCAACAGTGGTTTTGAAAAGTAAATCTTGATGGCATCAAAAGTAGTTTGACATTCTTCATTCCACTTGGACATTGCATCTTTTTTCAATAGCTTAAAGATGGGATCGCAAACCATAGTGGACTGAGCTATTAACCGGCTGATGTAATTCAACCTTTATAAAAAGTCTCATCACCTCTTTCTTAGGAGGAGGTAACTCTTGAATCACTTTTGTATTGGAAGGATCAAGTTCAATGCCCCTTCTACTAACTATAAATCCCAGCAACTTCCCAGCCGGCACCTCGTAAGCACATTTGATGGGATTTAGTTTCAAATTTTATTGACGCAGGCGATCAAAGAACTTCTTCAAGAGAGTCAAGTAATCCGAACTCTAGTGGGAATTTATGATGACATCATCCACATATACCTCAATCTCTTTTTGAATCATATCATGAAAAATAATTGTCCTATCCGTCATGTAAATAGCACCGATATTCTTGAGGCCAAAATCAAAGGCATCATCCGGTAATGATACACGCCCCAAGGTGTGATGAAAGTTATCTTTTTTGAATCTTCTTCATCCATCAAGATCTAGTGATAACTGGCATCACAATTCCCAAACGACTGCATCTCATGTTTGGCATAATTATCAATGAGAATGTGAATATTTGGCAGCGGAAAATTATCATTCCGGCTAGCTTTGTTAAGATCTCTATAATCAACAAAAAAATTTGATCTTTCCGTCCTTAGCTAACGTACCAATGTTTGCTTGCCAAGTCAGATATTGCGTCACTTCCACAACTTTGGACTCGATTTTCTTGGTAATCTTCTCCTTCATTTTCAAACTTATCTCTGGCTTGAACTTTCGAGTTTTCTATTTTACTGGGCTGAATTATGGATTGATTGGCAATTTATAAGAAACAATGTTCGTACTTAGTCCTGCCATATCCTTATAAGACTAGGAAAATACGTCGATGTATTCATTAAGCAAACGAACTAGGTCCCTTCTTTGAGCTTCAGTCAGAATGACACTGATTCTCACTTCTTTAACACATTTTGCATCTCCTAGATTCAAGGTCTCAGTTTCCTCCAAATTTGGCTTGTGCTGGTTCTCAAATTTTCTAAACTCCTCGACGACAAGTCCAAGTATCGCAGTCTCTTCCTCATAGTCCTCGCATTTACCATTATCTTCTTCATTTTGTTGATTTAGCTTATGACATGACATGATATTGGAAGGTTTTAAATTAGAATTACTTAAATCATAAACAAACAATGTTAGATAAGGAAGATATAAACAGATAACTAAATAAACATTTTTGATAACAAATTTTTTGTCATTTATGTTGAAAAGAGTACAAACTTTGGCCATGACAAAGGGTCATTTAGCCTTTTCAAAATATCACGGGAGAATTTAAAACATAAACAAGTACATACTGCATAAAGGGTGGGTCTCGGGACTCTTCCAGACTACCACAAATTTTTTGAGCAAACATTAAAAACATGTCTTTCTTCTAAGACGAGCGGAGAATTAGGAGTGGTATGGAGGTCCAATTTGGCACTTGTTCCTCTGATTCAGCATCGAGAATGCCCGATATCTCGATCACTTCCTCGAGTATTGCATCAACTTCATCGAAAATGTCCCAGATTCCTTAACCAAGACCACTATCATTGGCATAATCCCGCACTAGAAATGACTGATACAAGTGAGGTATTGGACTGGCCAACGCCTGATCAGCAATGTTGCTCATCACTTCCGCATCACTATCTTTTATAGGGACATACCCCAAACCAAACTTTGACCCTCTGATGGGAATCTGGAGAGGATCGACAATTCCTTGAAAGAACTTTACCAATGTAAAACCTGGTTCAAAACTGCTTCTAAGCATGACACTGGCTATCATTTTATAAACAGAAGGCGTAGGGAATTGTGTAGACAAATCATCATTGATCGTATTCACCAGATCCACCTTGTAGAAGTCATAACCGCTAAAGTCTTCATCAACAATCAACGTATACCCATTGGAATGAACTCCCTGACTATGACTGACTAATTCGTGGTCTCTCCATATAAATTTCATTATCTGATGGAGGGTAGAAGGCACAGTCACGACCATATCTATCCATGGTCTCCCCAAGAGCAAGTTGTAACTAGTGTAGATATCAATTACCTAAAATTCAACACTAAACTCTATGAGGCCCACTTAAATCGCCAAATTCACCGCTCCTAATGTATCTCTCTGTCCTCCATCAAAAGCCATTACATTTACTTGGTTTTGGTCAATCTTTCCCAAGTCAAAGTTTAATTGTTTGAGAGTCGATAGTGGACAAATATTAAGACCAGGACCGTCATCAATCAACACACGATTTACAATATTGTCTAGGCAATTAATAGTAACATGTAGAGCTTTGTTGTGCATTGCGCCTACAAAGGTAGCTCTTCGTCACAAAAGTTGATGCGGTGCCCCCGAATTACTTTGCTTATCATTACCTCTAAATTATCACCATTTGTGCCCACGGGTACATAAGTTTCATCTAAAGCCTTCATCACGGCTTGTTTGTGCAGTTGTGAGATCACTAATAAGGCCCACACATATATTTGAGCAGGTGTCTTCTCCAAATGCTTCATAACTGAATAGTTTTTCGATTGCATTTTTTGCCAAAACTCTATTGCCTCAGCCTCGCTCATTGGCCTTTTCAATTGTTCCCTCTTGTGCCATACCTAGGCTGATTCTTCCGGAGTGTAGCACCTACCAAATATGGTCATGCCCTGGGTGGAAATAATTTCAATCAAGAACCTCTCTTCAGCGGCAATTTCTCTTGGAACCAGAGCAACAACTTTTGCAGGTGTCATAATCACGAATTCATTTTCCTCTTTTATGCACTATGAGGCTACAATTTTTTCAAGGTCATCAGAACCAGTAGGAACAATCGCCATTGCTATGCACCACTCATTATTCGTCCTTATCATGTAGATAGTGACGCCTCCATGATATGGCAAAGGATTACTATTGAGGTTAGGTGCGGTAGCCTAGAGAGTGACCACTTTCTGATCGATCAAGTCCAGGATGTTGTGCTTGAATTAAATACAGTCCTTAGTGTGATGCCCAACACTATTGTAATGATACGCACATCTTCGATCAGCTCTGTTTAATTAGGAGCTTGTGCCAAGTGGCTTAGGATCAACCTGATGAATAATCCATGCCAAAGTCAATCGCTCAAACAACTTTATCTGTCTTTCAATGAGAGGATTAAAATATCGAGCGAGTTTTTTCTCAAAACGTGGACGAGGGGGATCATAATAGCTTAGCTACAGGGGATGTACTTGGTGATAATTCATAGTATTTTAGCGGGGAGGTGCTTGAAAGTTTAGGTATGAATGGGTTGGATAATTTGGTTCTAGAGCTTGGTAGTTTGGTTGGGTATTTTTGTTATGTGGAGGTGGGGTTTGTTGGACGGGAGGAGTAGTTTGGTGATTTGATTGGATGTTTGCATAGCTAGGGGAAGGAACTTGATATGTCGGGGGCATTTCGGTAATGATGAGGTGGGTTTTGGTAAACTGGATGTAGAATTTGGTAAATATGTGGTGGAGTTTGGAATCTAGCAAGGGTATTTTGGTAATTTGGAGGAGGGGTATTTTGGTAATTTGAAGGAAGGGTTTGATAACCAATCTCGGCGTAACCAATTGGGTACGAAATCTATGAAGTTCGGTAATGACCTTTGTATAGTGAAGATTTTCTGGAGTCTTTCATTCCTTCAGACACATCTTCCTTCTTCTTCTTCAATAATCTAGAAGATCAGGCAGTAGCAGCATCACATACAATCTTTCTAGTCCTTAATCCATCTTCAATAGTGTCACCTACCTTGACTTTCTCTGCAAATTTCTCTTATGGTTCTTAAATACGCATAAACACTTCAATAATTTTCTTTTCCGACAAAAGTAGTCAGACCCTAGCCACCTCTTTCCTCAATCTATACGCATACTCAGGGTAGCTCTCAGTTGACTTCTATCTGAACTTTTCCAAAGAGTATCGATCAAGAACAATCTCTACATTGTAGGCAAATAGTTCATTAAAATCCTTCGCAGGTACGCTCCAACTTGACCATTGTTACATTTCCTTCGAAGTAAACCATTCCAATGCTTCCCCACGTAAGCTTCGGCTAATAAGCTGCATCAACAAGGCTTCATTTTTACCAACTCCAATGAGTTGGTCACAGTAGACTCTCAGATGAGCCAGTGGATTACCAGTTCCACCGAAAGTATCAAACTTTGGAACCTTGAACCCTTTTAGAATGTCCACGTCCCGGTGGATGCATAAATCTTCATAATTCAATCCGGCACTTTTTGGAGTATAATGCAACTCCTTCATAGCACTCCTTATCTCTTCTGTTATACTCTACTTGGATAATTCTTCTTTAACCTTCCATTCTCTTTCATATTCCTCGTAATGATCAAGTTTAAAACAATTAACATAAGGTTCATATAGGATCTACATCTGGAAAGTAAGTTTTGAGGCAATGGTGGAGCGATAGGAGGAATTTGGGTATTTTGAGGGGAAGGTATATTTTGGGGAATGTTTGAGGGTTGGCATTTTTGTTTTGAGGATTGGGGGTAGTCTAAGGATTGTTCATATTCTGGTTTTGAGGGAGAGGGAAGGTTTGAGGGTTGGTAATTTGAGGAGGAGATGGCGCTTTATAAAAAGTAGAGGTGTGATGAGGATTTGGGGTAGTTAAATTGAGGATGGAGGGATTTTCTACAGGGTTGGAACGTGGATTCTAGACATGTTCCGCATTTGAATTTGAAGGCGGAAAATAGAGGGGAGGCCTTCCATCGTCTGGAGTATTTACAACAAAAACTGGATTTGACAAATCTTGGTTTCTTTGCATCTCAACCTTTTGAGGCAATCTATTGCATTAGTTGCATAATTAGCTCGTTTTATTCAGCAGTATAGGTTGAACTACTGCAACTTCGGTTGGGCCTATCTCTTCATAGTTATCAATCATTGTTGCTTTTCCTTTTAGTGAATGCCGATCAGGGAAGGAGTCCTTGGGAGCTTTGGATCTTGTAAAATAAGGATTCTTAGCCAATTTATGAATGCAGATTAGTTCTAAGTACCTATAAAAGGAAAACAACTCTAATGCAAATCTGTTAGTTTCAGTTCATTACTTATGATGCAAAATAACACATAGAAAACATATAAACACATAAGAGTTGCTTTGTTTGAGGACATGTTAACCCACGAGTAACGGGGATCGATTTAAATAAGTAGGAATTTACCCATTTGATTTTGAGACTAGAAAATCATGAACGTTGACTTGCATTGATAAAATGTCTTCTTCTTGCATCTTTGGCGTATGTCGACATGAACTCACCATTTCCTTGTAAAAAAGAGGGAAATAATTTTTTTAAAAGGTAGGGGTCAGGCCTTGAAAGGTTGCCTACCTATCTCACAAAGGAGAAATCAGGCCATACGTAGTTTGAAACTTACAAGGATGAATTTGATTTTTCACTCATTCATGACTTGATTACAAAGAAACTGAACAAATACAAGCAAAACTCTTAAAAACATAAACACTGCCTTTCTCAATGCCTTTTCTTTCGAAAAGCTAAAGTTCTCTTTTGTCTGCATCTTCAATGATAATGTGGGGGATATTTTACATGGATTCTTCCTTTGTTGATTAGTGACTCCACATCATATTGGAATACGAGACACTTTTCAATGTTGTGATCCCCGGTGCCATGATAAGGGCAGGTTTCAATGAATTCCCTTTTAACAGTACAGGCCACTCTATCTTTCTTTTTGGCTGGGGTCAAGATCCTACCTCGAACTAACTTAAAAGGTAGATACCCAAACATGTATCCTCAAAAGCCATAAAGTCATGACGGTAAATCACAGTATGCTCTACGACTAGCATGTCAGGCTCTGGTTCATCTTAAGAGAGGATGGTGTGGGGACCCCACATATAGTTTATTTTCTCGCTACTAATTAGGTCATGAATCACGGTCCTCAACTCCATGCATTCATCTGTGGTGTGCCCCTTTTGGTTCCGCTGATAGGTGCACTTCTTATTTGCGTTTTCAGGTTCAACACTTGAAGTATGTCTTTCAACGAGATGCAAGATACCTACGGCCCAAAGGGTCTTATAAATGAGAGCATATGAAACGACTTCGGGCCCCAAGTTAGAGTATCGAAACCGCGCTTGGAGGGTGATATGTTCAGTCCTTTCTTTCAGTTGCTCTAAGAAAGAGTCGTGTCACAAACTTCAATCTTGGGCCTTCCCTCAGCAATTTCAGGCTTCATGTATTCAAGGACAATGAATTAATCTTTCCTATGACGAAATGATATTTTTAGCGTAGCTTCTGAATCTCAACTGTTGTGTCTTCTTTATTCTTCAAAGTCACGGATATATCTTTGTCGACCATAGTCAATCTCCTCTTTCTGGTCTCAATTTCTATGTCCATTGCAGCGCTTTTGGAAAATGCAACTACAGTGGTGAAGTCTACTTCCATAGTCTTTTCGTCGACCTCTCGAATCTCTTGGTTGATTCGTTACAGTTTCAACATCAATTCTTCTTCAGTCAGCTCAACCTCAACATCACGGTTTCTTTCCACCATAGCGGCAAATTCAACCTTTTCTTACATGATAAAGTAAGGTTTGAGGATTTCGTAATGGAATTTAATTTTGACTGAGAAACTCAAGAATCGAAGAGTATTTTTGTTGAACATTGAGATAGTTACTTGCGTTTTGTTTTTGTGGAGATTTTTAAAAAAAAAATCAAAATGTGGTGGGCTAGAATTTCCGCATTCAAAGAAATTTATTCACATAAAAAGTTAAAAAATGCAAACAGATACCGCGTTCTAAATAGAAATGTGACCCTTTTGTGCCAAGGGTAGGCTTAGCGAATTAAAGGATGTGTATGTCTTTTTAAGCCAATTAATTATCCCCAAAATATTTCATTGATAGTATTCAAAAATGTTTCACAAACATCAAAATGAGGAAATAAGTTCAGAAAAGTAAACAACAAAACAAAGTACAAATAAAAGCAATCAACGCAGAGGGTGACAATAAACTTCAAACTACCTCTGATCCTTCATCAAATCTGGTTCTCTTGGAGATATATATTTTCCCACAAATGATCTCTTGCTCTCCTAGCCCCTTCTTCATACCCGACTCTCTCTATGTACTGGATTTGTAGCTACATGCTATCATCTAAATCAGACATGTACTTTCTTGCTTTTCGTAGCTCTTGTTTTAGCTGAGCTATGAATATTTCATCCTATAAGTGTCGATGTTGATGAATCAACTCATTTTTTTCATATTTCTCTTGAAGTCGGTGGAGTCGAACTTGATGTTTAGCACCAATATCTAAGACATGATGAGGACATTTGGATCAAGCTTGATGGTTCAAGTGAGGTTCTTCTGCAACCATTCTTTTTACTCATCAAATCATTCAGGTTGAACCATGTTTGGCACGGGCTCACCCAACACCCTCTAGGTCATCCATATTTTAAGTATCTTTGTAGAAAAAGAAACTTGGTCATTTTCATGATCCGTTGTAGATTTTCTTATGTATGTAGTTTTGGGAAGCTATTGTTTTTCTCCTAATTGCCTTAGGACTAGAGCGGGAGGATAAGGTCGAGTCCATCTCAATCTGGCAAATATCAAGAAAGGGACCCTTGACCTCGAGTCATGATTTCTTTCATTACCACCAGACATTTGGTTGACCATTGCACATTTTCTTCTCTTAGTCCCTCAAGCCTTAGATACCAAAAAATTTTACCCCCATTTCTACGGAAATGATTGAGGTATATCCACTAACTGTGAGATGCAAGTTTGTTTGGTTGTGTCTTGGGATCATGCTGTTATGGATCGTGGGCTTTGAGCAAGTGTTTCTTTATCCACCACTAAAGTATCAGGTTGCATCCTTGAAAGAAACGTTTACCCTTTTGACATTTATTTAAAGATCTGTAAATGTCAGCAAAAATCATGGGCGCCAAATTGTAATGTTTCATTGTCGATCCGTAGTCTACCCATTTAAAAATGGCATGACTGACTATTACTACACTTGGATGGATATTCTAGTTTGGACCTTGGGGGAATAACATTGTCCTAAGTACGCATATCACAAAAGCAAGAGGACGTATTTCCTTCCAAATTTCCTCCACAACAAATTCTTCTTTAAACCTTTAGAAACCCCTTGCACGTTTCTTTTCGACGATAAATCTTTTGAAGTGGAATGTTTGACCCGGGAAGCTTCTCAATCCATTCGGCTTTGACAAGTGAAAGTTCTTTTTTTATTGTGTCAAAGTTCCATATTTGTGGTAGAAGGATATCATTATCGGGCTTATGTCTCCTTTTGTTGCACATGCCTATAATCTCATAATTGGCAAGAACTTCTTCGATAGTTGGAGTCATTTCTACTTCCCTAAAATGGAATACCATGTTTTTACTATCCCAAAATTGCAACATTGTTCCATTCAAATCGGGCCAAGCCTCCATTTCCATTAGTGACAGGAGATAGCCAATATGTCTTTGGACCTCTTTCTTGTCTTTGATATTCATAAACTTCCACCACACTTGGAGGTAAAGATGAGGTAGAGTCACCATTCGTGTCCTCAAGAGCTTGTCATTGGATCCATTCTACCCAAAAAAAAAAAAGGTAAGTCACCCCACCCCCAATGGATAATAGATTTGTTTTAAAATGACATACACATTCTTCAATTATACACATAAGCATAATTGTCTTTTTATTGACCAGTGGGCCAAATAGACACAAGGTTGGTGTAACACCCCGGAAATTCTATGACTTAAGTTAGAGCCTCACCTTATGAATAATGACTTAAAAATAGTTAAAATGATGTTTATAAACCTAAACTAATGTAATTGACTTGGTTTGGAAGAGTAAAAGTCTAAATGTCAAGAAACGACCACGACATCCAGAAACTAGAGAAGAATGTGTTCTAGTGTGTCCTTAGGTTTTGGGCAGGTTTGGGAGTGTCGTATGATGGTATAATTTGGTGAAAAGGTTTAAAATAGGTAAATATATGTTCCTAGGGTCAAAACATTCAAATACGATGCCCCGGGGCCACCCTAAGGGACCCTGAGGAGGACCCCAACCTTGGCCAAGCAAGCTGCCAAGACAACTTGCAAGTTGTGCATAGAGGGAATGAGAGTGCGTCGCGCACTTGTTCCCCCAAGGAGAAAAATTTCAGTTCGCGATGCGGTTGTGTCACGAACTCTACTGTCTCGAAATTTAATTCCAAATATCTTTAGGGAACAGCTCCGTGTCACGGACTTGTTCCGCGTCGAGGACGTTTTCCGCGATGAAAATGCAAAAATTTAGAAATCTATATTTACTTAATTAAAGAGTCCATTTAAGTGAGGGGTATTTAGGGTACTTTAGGAGACATGTACGAATGGTTACACCTTAGGCAAGTGTTAACCCTCTCTTTTCGATGTGGGAGTAGAACAGCAGATTTCATGTAGCTCTCATGGTCTATGTCAGTTATTTCAATATTTCCATAATGTAAAAGGAAATGAAGGTATGAAAGGTGTGAACTCTTACTACGGCTTTCTTAAGGGTTTGTACATACTGTAAGGGAGGGTATGGGACTTCTCTTGCACATTGCACTTGTGGGATCCTAAGAGATGGTTGTAGTAGTCTTCTCTTATGATTTTGATGATTATGACTTATGTATGTTGAAGCTATGTTATGTATGATCATTATGAATATGGTAAGTTATGATGGAATGTGATCTTATGAATGTATGCATAAAGTAGGTTGCTTAATGTGATACTTGGCTTTGAATAGGGTTATGGGGTTCTATTCTTTGCATTGCACTAGTATTGCTTGGGCTGTCTACATGTTGGGATGATATTATGTTGGTTTGGACTATGATACTTAATTATGTGCATATTGGATTTACTTGGCAAAAAGCATGTTTTGAATAAAATGTCCTTTTATGCATGTTTCAATGGTTTTTATGCGTAGTAGCCATACTTAGTACATGTGTTGTACTAACCCATATTTTCTCCCTTTTCCCAAAATTTAGGTTCGGACCGTTGAGGATTCAAGCTTCCTTCTCAAGACACTTGGAGTTGCTTCCCCAAGTTGGTGAGTCCTCATGTCCGAGGACAAGACACTATGATCTAGCTTCTATGTTTAGTTATTTGCTTATGTTGAAAGACATTGTTGTACTTCCTATTTTCAAGACTTCTTATTGATGTAAGGGCTAAGCCCCATTTTCGATACTTCTATGTCTATATGGTGCATTGTGTCGAAATTAGATTCTATATTTTTCATATATGAAGTGAAGTTGAACTTCAAAAGTAATTTTTTTAAATTTTCCGTGATTTTATTATATAATACATGTTATGATGAATGCTAAGGGCTTGTATAAGACCATTCGAGGTCGAATACACCGGTCACGACTAGGGGGTGCTCTCAGGTCATTACAGTGGGGTTCTAATAGGCCTATCACGCCTTGTGTATTGGGTCATCTTAGTTCAAATACGCTAAATTGAGGGATTTGGTTCCTCTCTATGCTAGTTGACTAAGAGTCCCTTCTGAGAGACCTAGAACCCAAGCGGACAACTTAGGCTAAAACTTACGACAATCATTGAACGCATGACAAATCAATAAATTGTCGTTCATTTCGAAAAAGGGTTAAGTATAAAATAGATTGGTTGTGGTTTCATAAAACCGTTCTTTTATATACTATATTTATGTTGTGGTGACGATAAGTGCCATTAATGCAAAATGACAGTTAATAGCAATTTAAACAAGTAAGGCATAGATGAGGTAAAACAAATAAGCAATTATTAACAATTAGTCAAAAAAGAATCAAGTTATTATGGTTAGAACTTAATTAATTCCCCAACAGATTCGCCATTACTATTTTCATATTTTTAAGAAAAAGAAATAAAAGACTATGTGTTTCGAAAACCAATTTAATTTTTTAAGAAAAAATCGATTTTCAAGAGTCACCACTTAATTTTTTTAAATAAATTAAGAAAACATATAATTTTTCAAAAGATTTTTAAAAAATAAAATCAATTGAAATAAAGGGGTTCGAGGTTCAATTTACAGTCGAGAAGGGTTTAAGTATCTGAAGCGTCCGCTAACGTTAGATTGACCTATGACTTGACTAAATATTTTATTTTTGACCATATTTGAAAATAAAATAAAGGAAAACCATTTTTTATATCACCTAAAGGGAATAAATAATAATATTTTTAGGAAATAACTCTTTATTAGTAAAAAAAATAAGTAAATAAGAAATATTATTTCCATTAAACATTAAAAAAAACACAGGCTATCTTTGGGAACATAATTATATTTAAACCAAAATAAAATAAGGGTTAGTCAATACAATAACTAATAAATAATAATAAAGGAAGAAAAAAATTAGTTTTGGTCCCTTTTTGCGCAAATCCCAAATCAGATGCGTTTTGGGCCTATGTCCTGTCCTTAGACTAAAAATAAAGATAGGCCTCATACAAGTTTGGGCCAAATCAACTCTCTTCTTCTTTGTTGAACCTGCGCCGTGCAATGGAAAAATTGGGCTTTGACCTTTTTTCTCCGTTGAAATCTTTATATACATCGAACGTGTATTGTTTTATATGAAATGTATCCAACTTATTTTAGACTTTTCGACACCTGTATTTTTTATCTTCCTCCTATATCTCTCCAACTAGGCATTTTTGGACCTGTATATCTATATTTTTGCCACGTATACCAGTGTATACTTCTTTATACATCCCTTTTTAGGCTTTTTGAGACCTTCAACCAGTCTTTAAGCCTTGTAAATGTGCTTTCAATTAAAAACTCACTTAAGGCTGACTCGATGGGGAGAAATTGAGCCTCTATGGCTCATCTCGAGGATGCAAGAGGGTAGTCCACCATGGACTTAGAAGTGGTTCATACAACAAAATGAAAGAAGGAATTATTAGCATTTGAAATAAAGCAACCAAATGAGACATGACTTTAATTTATACCAAGGCAAATTAGACATTTCAAAACAAAACAAAGCTACTGTCAATGTCTACTTATTAGATTTAAATGATACACAAATTAAGAAAAGAAGAATAATACACTTGACAATAGGAAACCTCATCTTATTTAAGTCAATTAACAAAGAAACATCACTATCTATTATACTAAAAAACATCTCACACATGTTCATTCCAAAAGGAAATATCACATTAGTATCAATAATCAACAAAAGGAGGCATATAAGATAACACACTACAAACTAGCATGCTTGAATATGATAAAAATATATTAAATACTAAAACTAATATAGTAAACATCAATGATCAGATCATAGGAGAGGCAACCTTAATAATAACCACTGAAGCAAGACAAGCTATTTGTTATTACCATTAATCGAATACTTAACCACCAATAGCTAGACAGTAAATAACTTAGCCAAGATCCTTATTCAAATAGAAGGGTCAATAAAATTTAATAACATTACAATCTTAAACAATGGTTTACGAAATCTCATTTTTTTGCACATTACTGGAAAGTGACTAAACATAAATTGACTTCTTTGCTTCAAAACTGAAGCCACAAATATGACATAACAGAGCCACATGGGATTAACATGGGAACTAAAAAATCAACATGTCATAATGTGAAAGGCTACCACAAAAATAAATCATGTTTCAAATAATCTCGAAGACTAAACTCTAACAAAACTAAGATTTGGAAAATAAAACAAGAAACTTAGATTTATACCGACTTAACTTGCAAACAATAAACCATTTAAACAAAAAGTATTAAGCCAAAGAAGGCAGAATTATGGGCAAAACATCACTCTACACAGTGAGAAAACAAACCTCAAGCAACATGGAGAAGGGAAGAATGAGGTAGCCAAATACCAACTTAGACATAGATAATAAAATTTATCTTATTGTCGGTCAAAGCTAATATCCTACAAAATGATTATATTTTCTACAAAGGTTTTTTGATGTCTATATGTTAATGTATTTGGCCACGTTTAATGATCTTCGTGTCATTTTTTCTCTAAAAGCTTTTAAACGTTTCATTATGATCACGCCTATTAGATTTAAGTCATGTATATTATCATGTTCATGTTTATACATATTTCCTCATACTTAGTACATTCCATGTACTAATGCATACTTGTGCCTACATTGTTTTACTAATGTAGGGTCTGATGATCCTACCTTTCATACTAATGGCTAGACATCTATTGGGTGCTTCAAGTGATTGGTGAGTCCTTATGTTTCATGGACCAAGACACTTTATAGATTTACGTCATTACATTTCAGACTTCGTATGTGATGTATGAGTTATATCCCAAAAACATTCCTTATGATATATTACATGTATTTGAGACATATGTGAGACATCCACTTTGTCAAACTCTTTTGTATCTTTTAAAATCTTTACTTCTATTATCTTGTATGTTGTATGCTAAGTGGCTTCTATAGGGCCTCTCGGGGTTTTCTACGTCATATTTGGGCAAGGGTATACTTTGGGTCATGAAAAACATTGTATTTAGAGTTTAAGGTTTAGAAAAGTCCTAGGATGTCTCATAATCCATGTCGAGTATAGTTTTGTTTATGAGTGTGAAGCGCACAACATTTATAAATAAGAGGCAATAATATGTTTAGGAAATTCCACTTTTTTCATCATTTCTAAAGTCGTGCAATACAGTATAACTCTATTTGTCACTCTTCTAATCCCTTTCAAATGTTTTTCAGGATATGGCCCCTCGAAAAGCATACATTAGATGGAATGTGTGTTAGAATGTGGAACGAGAAGCTCTTCAAGCTCCTCAAGTAGATCCACAAGTTACCGTCGACCCTTTGGCTGAACAAGTGACTAATGCGGAGTTTAGGGCTGCTTTTCAAGTATTAGGTCACGCCATGACGGCCCAAGCCAATAGGGAGGTTTTGATCCCCGTGAACCCATATGTGGGTACGTCGACAACTAGAGTAAGGGACTTCACTAGAATAAATCCTCCAGAGTAATGGTTCCAAGGTAAACGAAAATCCTCAAGAGTGCATTGATGAGGTATAAATTTTTTTGATGATGATGGGTTTGACATTGATGGAAAACGCAGAATTGGCCGCTTGTCAACTTAAGGGTATTGCTCAAGGTTTTAAGGGTGCTTTCCTTGATAGGTTTTGTTCCCCTTGAGATAAGAGAGGCAACTGTACCTGAATTCATTGACCTTGATCAAGAAAATATGAGTGTACATGAGTATGACTTGAAGTTCACACAATTATCTAGATATGCTCTTTCTATGGTTCCGACTCTGGGGAAAGGATGAGCAAGTTTGTTTCAGGTGTGTCAGAAAATGGTGCTTAAGGAATGTCGTACCACCATGCTCATGAAGGATATGGATGATTCTCACCTAATGATACATTCTCAACAAATTAAAGAGAAGAAACTTAAGAAAAAGTCTAGGAAGGCAAAGAACGCAAAGTTTGTGATGGTTACTTTTTATATTCAAGATCCAATGGACATGGTTGTTCTAAGTTTCGACAAATATTTTCCATGTTCCTCCAATGCTCTGGTTCCTAAGTTCAGCAAGGAAAGAGTGTCTAACCCTAAGCCTCAATGAGGAAATGTTGTCTAACCATAGAGCCACTCATGTTGATCATGTAGAACTTTGTTTAATAGATTTTAGTGTAATTCTTGGTATAGATTGACTTCATTCTTGTTATACTTTTATTGATTGTAGAACCCGAGTGGTCATGTTTCAATTTCCTAATGAACCTGTCCTAGAGTGGAAAGGGGAAAATTTTATTCCTAAGGGTCAGTTTGTTTCTTGTCTTAAAGCTCGAAAGATGATTTTTAAGGGTTGCATATACCATCTTTTTTTAATTAGGGATATTGATTCTGAAACCCCTATGTTTGAGTCGGTCCCCATAGTTAATGAATTTTTGGAAATGTTTCTCGATGATCTACCCAGTGTTACTCCCAAAAGGGAAATAGACTTTGGTATTGACCTTCTCCCTAATACACAATCTATCTCTATTCCTCCTTCTTGAATGGCTTCGGCAGAACTTAAGGAGTTAAAAGAGCAATTGAAAAACTTGTTGGATAATGGTTTCATCTGACTAAGTCTTTCTTCATGGGGTGCTCCAATTTTGTTTGTTTGAAAGAAAACTGGTTAACTTCTCATGTGTATTGACTATTGGTAGTTGAAAAAGGTTACCATTAAGAATAAGTATCCTATTCCAATGGTATATTATTTTTTTGATCAACTCAAAGGAGCGAGTTACTTTACTAAGATTTACCTTCAGTTAGTTTATCACCAATTGAGTGTGAAGGAATATGACATTCTGAAGACGGCTTTTCAAACTCGGTATGGTAATTAGGAGTTTTTGGTAATTTCATTTAGTTTTAATAATGCTATGGCTTCATTTATGGAGTTGATGAATAGTGTGATTAGAAAAAACCTCGACATGTTTGTGATTGTGTTTATCGATGATATTTGATTTACTTAAGGAACGAGAATGAGCACACCAATCATTTGAGGATTGTGTTGCTTGTCCTAAAGGACCAACAACTCATTGCAAAGTTTAGTAAATGCAAATTTTGATTGAGATTCGTGGTTTTTCTTGGTCACATAGTTTCCGGAAAGGGTATTTAGGTAGATCCTAAGAAGACGGATGTGGTTAAGAAGTGGCCTAGAACTCAATCCCCTTCGGATATTCGAAGATTATTAGGTTTGGTTGGTTAGTATAGAAACTTTATGGAAGGTTTTTCTTCGATAGCCTTTCCATTGGTCGGCATTGACCTAAAAGAAAGTTATGTTTGTATGGTCTGAAGCGTGCAACAATAGTTTCCAAGAATTGAAAGATAAACTTACCTCTACTCTAGTGTTGACTTTACCAAAAGTGTTAGATGCGTTTGTTTTTTATCGAGATACTTCAAGGATTTGACTATGGTATGTTCTTATGCAAAACGGTAAGGTTATTGCTTATACTTCACAACACCTTAAGATTCATGAAAACAACTATCCCACCCATGATTTGGAAGTAGCAACAGTTGTGTTTTCCTTGATGATTTGGAGGCATTACCTATAAGGTGTGCATGTTGGTGTCTTTACCGACCACAAAATGTTACAATATGAGTTCAAGCAAAAGGATCTAAATCTTCGCTAGAGAGTGTCGTGAGTTGATAAAAATTATGACATGAGTGTCTTCTATCATCCCCGGTACGGCGAATGTGGTGGCGGATGATCTTAGTCAGCTATCCATGGTAGTGTTGCTCACGATGAGGATGATAAAAATAAGTTGGTTGGAGATGTTAATAGATTGGCCTAATTGGGTGTTCGACTAGTTTATTCTAAGGTGGTGTTGTGGTTCATATTGGTTCAAAATCATCTTTTGTGTTGGATGTGAAAGCCAAGCAAGGTGTTGATCCAAAAAAAATTTAATTGAAGGAAGCAGTGCTTAGAAGTCCATTGAGGATTTCTCCAATGGAGGAGATCACAGGCTTCGGTATCCAGGTCATTTGTGTGTTCCCAGTGTTGATGATTTGAGGGAGAATATTTTTTCGTAAACACATAGTTCTCAATATTCAATTCACCCGAGAGCTACCACGATGTACCGTAACTTGTGGGAGGTCTAATGGTAAAATTGGATGAAGGATATTGCGGAATTTGTGGCTAAGTGTCCTAATTGTCCACAAGTGAAATTTGAGCATCAAAAGCTGGAAGATTTGTCACAAGATATTACCATTACCCCTTGGAAGTGGGAAGATTTGAATTTGAACTTTATTGTTTATTTACCCTGCATCAAGAGATAACATGACTCGATTTGGGTTATCATGGATCGTATGACCAAATTGGCTCATCTCATTCCCGTCAAGATTTCTTATTTGGCGGAGGATGACGCTAAATTGTATTTGAGGGAAATGGTTAGGTTTTATGGATTGCCCCTATCCATTATCTCTATTCATGGTACCCAATTCACTTCAAATTTTAGGAAGTCTTTCCAAAAGGGGATTGAAACTCATGTTAAGCATAGTATAATCTTTCATCCTCAATTCAATGGATAAATGGAGCATATTATCGAAACTTTGGAAGATATGTTAAGAGCTTGTGTGATTGACTTCAAGGGTTATTGGGATGATGTAACACCTCGTATTTTAGTAGACAATATAAGGTTTAGTTGAGGCTAGCAGAATCAAGGCTAAAAAGCAAGTGCCAAGGCAAAGGGGGCAAGGCCCAAGCCAAAGGCCAAGGCTACCCCAACCATGGCAAGCACTGCCCCAACTTCACAGCCACCACCACGGCAAGTGGTCTTGACCATGGCTCATGGGAGGCCTCATGAAATTTCTTTATCCTTGTGGGAGGCAAGTCCTTGGGGCAAGCCACTGGACTATGGACCACGGGCGACCTCACGGTCAGTGGTGAAGACAACGACCCGTGGGAAGGCTCGTAGTCATGCCATAGACTTTTAGAGGCCAAGACAAGTGGCCTAGCTACTCGTACAAGGAACACAAGCAGGACTACGGTCATTGGTGAGGACCATGACCTGTGGTGCCTCTCGTGAAGCCTGGACAGTAGGCTGCCAAGTGGAAGAGATTTCGGGACATTCCAAATTAGGTGGCTATTGAATGGGGTCGTTTTACCTAGTCTTAAAACACCTATATAAACTATTTTAACCCTTTAACTACCCAATTAAGTCATTATTTCCCCAAGACCCAAATCAAATCCCCAAACTACTCTACTCTCAAATATTTCTCTCTTCTAAGACTTGGAGAAGAAGATGGAGCTTGAAGCCTAGGTCAAGAACAAGACTCCATTGTTGCAAGCTAATTAAGGCTTTGTATAAAAGGTATGTTAGATTATTAATCCATGGATTCTTCCATCCATGGAGACCCCTAGATTTCCCCCAATTGAGAAAATGAAATCCCCAATTAAAGTTAGGGTTTCTACGAAAATTGTGGGTTTAGTTGAGTATGATTCCAATTGAGTGGATAGTACCTGTTTATGATTTTTTTAAGTAGTGAATCATGATATTATGATGATATTATATGTTTTACATGGTTAACCCTAGTCTAATTAATAAAATTGGAGAATGTGGGTTTATGCCTTGTGAGGGGAAATTGAAGATTCATACATGATATTCTAGAATTGTTGACGTGTATAGCAATTGATAAAGAATAGAAGTAGGTAATCATTAATTTAATTAGATTAATGATTATATGATGGATATTGTCTAGTAATGAATGATATTGAGCCTTTATGATGAATTAAGACTAGAATTGCTTAAAGATGAAGCTTGTGACTAGATTATCTTGTGAGCTAGATATGTATGATGATTGTAAGAAGTAAAGCTTCGAGAGTACGGCTTGTAGTCGTGAATGATGATCACTAGGGCTTTGAGAGTAAAGCTAGTATGATCAACTATAGATGTTAAGGCTTTGAGAGAAAAATCTATATGAGAATAGAAGGCTAATTAATAGAATTGTGATGAATGGTCTTTAGCTACCTAATCTACCTAATGAATGTTTGAATGTATGAAGTGGTAGAATTACTTGAGTCATGATGATATCCATGTGTAATGTGGAATTTTAGATATGGTATTATGCATGAATATTATATGTTATGAAAGGTTCTCTCACATAAAATGATTCTAGGTTGAAAGGCTATTCTCACCTAAAATGAATCTAATTACAAGGACTATAAAATGTGATGAGGTTGTGGTGATTCCCCTAAAAGACCTATTTTTGATAGGAATGTGAGGTGAGTTCCCTTATTCCTGATTAGTTAAACATAAGGTGATTACCCATGTCATGATATAGGGAGCGTGAGGTGATTAACCTTTATGTATGTATGACTCCCAAGGAAAGTGGTGATTACCTATGATCCTTATTAATGGATATGGACGTGAATACCTATATCTCATTAAAATGAACATGGAGGCGAATACCTATGATTCATTGATATGTATGACTAGAGGTAATTCCCCTTGTCTTTATGATTCCAAGATATGTATGACTAGAGGTGATTCCCGTTGTCTTTATGATTCCATGATATGTATGACTAGAGGTGATTCCCATTGTCTTTATGATTCCATGATATGTATGACTATAGGGGATTCCCCTTGTCTTTATGATTCCATGATATGTATTAGTATAGGTGATTCCCCTTGTCTTTATTATTCCATGATATGTATGACTAGAGGTGATTCCCCTTGTCTTTGTGATTCCATGATAAGTATGACTAGAGGTGAATCCCCTTGTCTTTATGATTCCATAATATGTATGACTTGAGGTGATTACCCTTGTCCTTTATGATGAGCTAAACATGTATGACTTGAGGTGATTCCCCTTGTTCCTTGTGATGAGCTTAATATGAGATCAAAGAGATGATCAATATGCATGAAAGCCTAAAGTGGTACTTAGTATGGGTAGGATTATGGGGTATTATCCATGCATTACGCAAAGTAGGACTTGAAGCTAATCATGAGGTGATACTCTTATATGTTGTATGCTTAGTTTGGATTGTGGCCATAGTTGCCTTCTATGCTATGATTTACTAAAGGTGAGAGATTCCTTTGTCTATGAGAAGTTAGCTAAAGGGTAAGATCAAATATGATAAATAGGTATGATGGCCTAAAAGTGATACTTAGCCTAGATGGGATTATGGGGTCTCATCTATGCATTGCACAAGTATAACTTGAAGGTTACTTTTGAATTTTATCCTATGATAAGTGGAATTGAGTATAGACTAAGCTTATGAATATGTGGTATTTCCTATGTTGTTGGATTATGCCTTATGTTCACTTATGTTCATGTTATGCCTATGTTGGAGATTATGCTTATGATTATGTTATTGTCTCTTATGCTTATGACTTATGTCTTGGATTGGCTAACACTTTTGTTATGCTCTTATTATGTTTTGCTTGATAACATACTTAGTACTTTTTGTACTAACGCATACTTTGCCTACATTCTTATCAAATGTAGGTTCGGTGATTTTGAGTCCCATTCTTGAAGATAAGTTTCTAAGAGTGCAAGGAGTTTAAGACTTGGTGAGTCGTCATAACTTCGAGAATAAATCCACCACTACCTTTATGTATTTTTTTATGTTTTAGACTATTGTATGGGCTACATCCCAAAGCTTTTATTCAAAGTTGAGTTTAGATGGTTTGAGACAAAGTGTAGTAAGACTTCCGCTTGCTTTTACAAAAGATTTTGATTGTATGGATAATTTTTTAAAATTTTAGTAGTTTTCTATTATCTTATGTTATGGTATGCTAAGGGATTGTATGAGACAACTTTGGGGTAAAGTACGCCATGTTACTTCTAGGGTGTACCCCTGGGTCATGATAGATGACCATTTTCCTTTGATTGAGTTTGCTTACAATAATAGCTATCATTCAATAGCTCCATTTGAAGTTCTTTATTGTAAGAGATGTTGATCTACTATATGTTTGTTTGAAGTTGGTTAGATTTCTTTCATAGGCCCCAAGTTGGTACATAAGGCTATAGAGAAAGTTCAACTTATTAGAGAAAGGTTGAAAACAGCCCAATGTCAACAAAAGTCATATGCCAATGTTAGAATGAGAGTCATAGAATTTGATGTTGATGATTGGTGTACTTTAAAATGTCATCAATAAAGGGTGTGATGAGGTTTAAATAGAAAGGAAAGCTTAGTCCCTGTTATTTTGGCCCATAATAGATTTTGAGGCGAATTAGTAAGGTTGCTTATGAATTTGATTTTCTTAATAAATTAGCATCGGTACATCTAGTTTTCCATGTCTCTCTGTTGAAGAAATGTAGTGGTTGTGCGACATCTATAGTACCATTATAGAGTCTTGGTACAAAAGAGAGTTTCTTCTAAAGAGGTTTTGATTGAGATTTTTTAACCGGCAAGTTAAAAAAAAATAAGAAAGTTGCATCCGTGAAGTTATTATGGAGGAATCAAAGTGTTAAGGGTTCTACTTGGGAGGCCGAGGTCGATATGATGTCCCATTACCCCAACCTTTGTCCCTCTGATCCTATTCTAGCTTGAGGTATTTAATTCCTCGTTGTCTATCTTCATGTCTTAGTCGTTCCCATATTTCCTCATGCATACATGCTCATGAAAAACATGCTTTTGAGATTTTGATTTATCTATAATAGATTTCTACATGATTATGTGCTATTGAGTATGATTTGCATGTATGCCTTATGAAGTGATGTTTTTTGATATGTTTAAGCTAGGAGTTGATATTTCTCCTTGGTTATATGTTGTTGATGAAGTTGTATTTTGTTGGGTTGTTAGATCTCCTCCCCTACCCTACTTACGTTGCCTTGAGCCCCATTCGAGGATAAGTGTTCCCAAGGGGGAGATATTGTAACACCTCATAACTTGGAAAAAGGAGGAAATAAATTTCTAAACTAATTTTTGGTTTATGGGTCCCATCTATGTATCGTAGAAGCTTTTAGGGTCCGTAGATGGCAACCGTAGGAAGTGGGGAAATAATTTAAACTTAGAACCTTTTTTATGGCTCAACGGAGTGGTCTGTCAACCATTGTACTAGTCGTAGATAGGTCTCGTAGTTCACTTCCATACATAGTGAAATTTTAAAGGGTAAAGTAGGGTTCTAGGGTTGGCATGCACAGATCATATTAAGACCTACGAACTGTACATGGGTTCCAACAAAAGTTGGTCCAAATAATAGTTTATGAACGTATCTTTGGTTGACCAGTTTGGTCCGTAGTTGGAGGCCAGATAGTAGGTGAGGCTTGACAGTTATTTTAAAGTGCTTTGTGTCTTTTCCTAATTGTTTTAACCCAACACTATGTTGTTTATTCTTCCATCCTAAGTCCTATATAAAGGTTTTAAACTCCATAATTACCTATTTTCAACTCATTCTACTAAATTCCCAAAACATCAAAAAATACATCCTCCCAGTTCTCTCAACTTTGAGAAGAAGAAAAAGAGCTAGGTTCATTCAAGTCTCTAAACTCTCCATTCTCATGGGATGAAAGGATCAAGGTATTTGTTTATTCACTCATGGAGTCCTTTTCTCGATAGGGTCCCCAAAGATTTCAATTTTCAATTGATCAAATTAGGATTCAATTCAATGAATGTGGGTTTCTTCTCAATTATGATTAATTAAGTCTTCTAATGCATTATTTGATGTTAATCTATGGCATTTAGTCGAAATTGCACTTGCCCATGCCTAAATTAAGATTTTCAACCATGATCCTATGATGAACTCATGAACTATGTATTATGAATTTGAATATATACATATTTTTATGAAATGAATATAAATGATTTGGGGATGCTTTGAAAGGAAAACATCAATGCTATTGTGAAAGGATTTCACACTTACTATGATGATCATGATTGTGAAAGGTATTTCTCACAAATGAATTCACATTGATCAAAGGTTTTCTCATCAATGTTGAATTTTGTTAAAGGAGCTATTCTATGTTTTGATCTTGAAATATGTGGATTGGTATTGATCATTGCCTTTCCTTATGTTAAATTGATATTTAACTTTTATCTATTTCGTTGGGATTTAGACGTAGCACCGAGAGGGCTTTGAGGTGGAGGCTCAAATAGGGTAGTCTCTAGTAGCAACCTCTAGTCCCTAACTATGTACCCTCGTAGGATCATATTAAATAACCTAGCTAGTGGATCCACTTTAGCAAATGATGATATGTACAGATTCTACCTTGCACTTTCCCCTTCTTTTTGAATAGAGATATACCAGATTCCATAATATAGCTCTCATGATCTTATTGTCGGCTAAAGTTAATATCTCACAAAATGATTGTGTTTTCTTCAAAAAAAATTGTATGTCCTTTATGCTAATGTACTTTGCCATGTTTTATGATCTTCGTGTAATTTCTTCTATAAAAGCTTTTAAATGTTTCATTATGATCAAGCATATTCGATATAACTCATCTATACTATCATGTTCATGTTTATGCATATTACCTCATAATTAGTACATTCCATGTACTAATGCATATTTGTGCCTACATTATTTGACTAATGTATGGTCGGACGCTCCTACCTCCCATACTTCTGGCTATATATTTGTTGGGTGCTTCGAGTGTATTAGTGAGTCCTCATGTTATGAGGACTAAGTACTTTATAGCTTTTTGTCATTTTAATTTGAACTTTGTATGTGATGTATGGGTTATGTCCCGATCACATTCCTTATGATGTATTCGATGGCTTTGAGATATATGTTAGACTTCCATTTTGTCAAACTCTTTCGTATAAAATGCTATTTTTTGAACTCTTTTTATTATCTTATATGATGTATGATAAATGGCTTGTGTAGGAGCTCTATGAGTTCTATAAGCCATGTTACGTCTATGGTATACTTTGGCTCATGACAATATTGTCTTCCCGTAACCCTTATGGGCTCTTCTTACCATGAGTACCATAGTACTAGATGATGGAGTTTAATGGGTCCTACCTCGCCCACACGGTAATGAGGTAGGTCTATACACTTGGCTACTAATGATTACTCATGGTCCTACTGCATACTCTGCACTCATATGCATTGCATATAGTATATTTTTTTATTGATTGCACCTTTAGTTTTATAGGGGGTGGTTGGGTTATGTTTGCTTTTTGTACCTACTAGGCGTATGGGGGTTTGCTTAGTGTCACGAACCATACACCCTAGGCTTAACATGGCGTATAGGACCCCGAGAGGCCCTATACAAGCAACTTAGCATTCATCATATGACATAGAATGAATAAGAAATAAAGAACATTTAAAATCCCAAATGTTTTATAAAAGTAAAGCGGAAGTCTAAATGACATGTCTCAATAGCCATCAAATACAATAGAATGAAATTGGCCCTAGCCCATACATCATGTCCAAAACTAAAAGTAAGACAGAAACTGAAAAATAATGAGAATTCGTCCTCAAAGTATGAGGACTCACCAAAGATCAGGAAACTCGTAAATCAATCCCTAGCCACAAAACTGGAACCTTGATTGTCCGAACCTACATTTGAGGAAATGTAGGCAAGAGTATGAGTTAGTACAAAAATGCACCAAGTATGATAGTCATGCATAAAAGTATGAAATCATGCAAAAAAGGGACATTTTCATAAGTATGCAATGATCAAGCGAATACACATTTTTTGAGAGTTAGAAACCATAAGTCATAAAACCATGATCAATGCAAGTGAACATCATCTTTGAACACATGTGAGATACTTCTTGAAGTAACCTTAGTTCATTATTATTGTTGTGGGAATTAGCCTTAAACCACATAAAGACCATGTGAGCTATAACATGATCCCTCGGTGTCTCCCACACCGAAAATGGTTGTCCTACATGCCAAGGTAGAACCATGAATCTAAGCTAAAATGGATCCACTAGATAATGTCTATCTAGACCATCATCCTATGGGGGAACATAGGTAAAAGATAAGGAGATTGCTTCTAGAAACCTGACCTCTACTCATGGGAGAGCTTTTATCGCAATATCTTCTCGGTGCTAAGCATAAATCCACTGAGTAGTTATTAAGTCTTGACTTATCTTCTCATTAAGAGACATGGGTAGTCGCCACATACTTTATCAAATGATAGCTCCTTAGACCATGCGTGAGAAAACCTTTCACTGTTCATGATCTTTTAATCATAGCTCATAAAGGAACATGGGTAATCGCCTCTTGTCCTTGAAAAAACATGGGTAATCGCCTCTTGTCCTTACATCATGTGACATGGGTAATCGCCTCTTATCATTCAATTAGAGAGGATGGGTAATCACCTCTTGCCTCATTGTTAGATTAGCTTTTTAGCATTAGTTAATTTTAGGTGAGAATAGCCTCTCAACCTTAGCAACCTTTATTATGTGAGAATACCTTTCAAAATCATGCATAGGTGTGTATATGAGAAAATCCTTTAAACAACAACAATATCATCATTGATACTTAACTCACAAAGCATACTTAAATACATAATTCTCACAAGAACATGCTGACTTTCAAAATTCACCTTTCATAGTTCCAAGCCCATTTTCAGATCATCATAATTGGAAAACATGGGATTTTCATGGGTTCATGGGGAATCATTATAAAAATCACGGTATTCCATCAATTCATGCATAGGAGATCATAATTCAATAATTTAAATCAACATTGAAGAGAACTCGTGGCACTTGAAGAAAACCCTAACTCAATTGGGGATTTCTAAATTTGAAAATAGGAGAATATGGGAACTCCATGGATGAAAGGCTTCCATGGATGAAAACTATCATACCTCAATGCCAAAAGCTTGGAAGCAATAGAAGATTTGGAGGCTTGATCTTGAAACCCTAGATTTCTTCTTCAACTTTTAGAGAGAAATATTTGAGAGAGGAAGAACTTGATTTCTTTTGGTGAACTTCAGAGAATGACTTGAATGAAATAATTTGGGGGTTAAGATGTTTATATAGGGGTTTTAGATGATGGGTAAAACGATATAGTATAAGGATAAAATAATTAGGAAAACACTCAACTACCCTTAAAAACTAATTGTCGACCCACGACTGACGGACTGTGGTCTGACCGATGGTCCCTCTTCCACGACTTTCATTCATTGTCAGAGACTCAATTTGTTGTACCCTGACCTACAGACCCTTAACCATAGACCATGAAGCCACTGACGGTCTATTGGTCTAGGCCGTGGGTCATAGATTTTGAGAGTTCTTTAGGTGACCAACCACGGACCAGACCTACGGTCCGTGGCTTAGCTCATGGGCCGTGGTTGGCCTTTAACGACTGGTACCCGAAAGTCCTGAAAACTTTCTATGCTGCCCTATCTCAAATCTGGGGTGTTATAATTAGGTTTTTTTTTAGATTATATTTTGTTCTCTATTGTAAATGTGATAACTGATATGTTATTGTTTTAGATTTGTGGTTTTTAGTCCGCCTAACCTTGGGTAGTCGACTCTTGTATTTTAGTTTCTTGTGAGTAGGTCATTAGATTGTGTTCTAGGTATGTTCTTAACTCAATTCCTTGTTTTTATTTCCTACTTATGTTCCTTATTCCTTTTTTATCATATTATCTCCTCTTTTGTTATTTGTGCTATGAT
The DNA here is from genome assembly GCF_900185275.1 of Solanum verrucosum. Classification (NCBI taxonomy): domain Eukaryota; kingdom Viridiplantae; phylum Streptophyta; class Magnoliopsida; order Solanales; family Solanaceae; genus Solanum; species Solanum verrucosum. The sequence continues at coordinate 826,108 of NW_026019974.1, forward strand.
TTCCTTATTACTTGTTGCGTACACTTGCTTTATCTTTTGAGCTCACTTGGTCCATTCCTACTTAATATCATTTTTTGTACTTATACTACATTTCTGCACTTTGTATATCATAGTTTGAGTTCGACATAAATTTGGAGTCATGTAGAGCAGCTTGGAGTTCGAAGACTAGGGTGAGGTCCTGGAATTCGAAGTTAGTGATTTCCATATGTTTTGTCTAGGCTTACTCTTGTTATTATATTTACAGACAACATGTACTTATTTATTATTAATAAAAATCCTTGTATTATTATTTTGATTAGATTCTCAATTACTGATACATGCCATGTCTTGTGGATGGTTTCTTGTATTATTTATTTGTTGATTACCCTTTCTCTACTTCATTATAAGCTTCATTCTTCATATTGTTGACTTTCTCCTGATAGGCCTTTGCTTACATCTCTAGGATAAGGGTAAGGCTTACTAACTAGTGGGGTGTAGTAGGTACCACCATGACCTGGGGAATTAGATACTGACAAGTTTGTATCAGATCCCGAAGTTGATCGAAGCCGTTGGTATGTGAGCAAATCCTAGTAGAGTCCTACCGATTGGTGTAGAAATGTATCTATCCTATACTCAGGAGGCTATATGGAATTCTTAGGAAACTCTATTTTTTACTTATTATAATGTTCTTTGACTTTGGATAACCTTTAAAACTTATTCTTTAGAATCTATTCTCTCTTAGATGGATATCATAATGTGTTCAATGGACGTAGACGGAGCATCAGTACGCCCTACCAAGCTTTTAGCACGTGGTCGATTTAGAGGGCCTCAATCACCTATAGACCTTAAAGGTGGAAGACATTTGTTAGTATTTAGAGAGTGTGGGGGCATCCCAAGCACTGACAGGGTCAGTATCTTGATGCCTCAAGATGCATTGTTAGCAGGTTCGAGCTTCTTTGAGGGTAGATCACAAATAGGTGCTTCTCAGGGCTAACTTTGGTTGAATGGTCCCCAACATAGTTTGTCATCAGTTTTTGAGTACGTGATGGGATTTCTAAGTGTGTCAGAGTAGGTATGTCTTGAGGCTTCAATAGACAATGGTAAGAGGCCTCACTATTAGTACATCAATGACAATATTCAACTTAAAGGTGGGTATGAGTTTAGTGAGGGTCATCTTCCTTATTGACCTGCTAGGTCTTTGGAATTAGTATCTCAGGTTGTAAGGTCGATCATGGTAACTATGGCAGGCAAAGCTCAGGTTAGACTTCTCACAGTGATCCTCTTGGACCTATAGGTGTTGTGTCTCATGTTACTACTACTAGGTCTTCACAACAGGCTGATCTTGATGATGGTTGCTATGAGTATTGAAATGTAAGAAATTATGTCATGGATCGTTATAGGTCCCCAGTGCAGTTTGTAGGGGATGGTTTAGAGCTTGGCAGAGGCTGGTAAGGCCAATCATCGTGTTCTTCATGCCGGGCTTCAAACTATATAGCTTTCTATAATTGTGGAGGGTTTGACCATTGGTCTAGGAAGTTTCCTAGATAGACACTGCTATTCCAAAAATATGATATTCCCTAGTCTAGAGTGGTCAGATATTGTCAAATTTGTGGAGAGCTTGTCCATAAGTCTAGAGCTTATCCCAGCATGGGACCATACTGAGAGGAGTTCTATTAGAGGTAGTGCCTTGAGTGGTGCCAGTACCAACTTAGGTATTCATGTTGTGCTTGTGCACAATCCATTCTATGCTTCTGCAGGCCAGCCAGAGGCCGAGGCTGCATGTATCCACTCTTTTGATGCAATTTTGTAGCTTTATCCCTTTGTCCTTAACAAGTGTGATTTGGGGTTTTCATGCCCATTCGTATTTATTTATCATCTTATCCATTGTTGGCATGTTATTACAGCTTGACTTGAGAATTATTTAGGTGGTTTACCTCATGTAGTTGATTCCTTTTAGTAGTGGATAGACTAGGTGGTATTCTTTCAACTGGGAGTGAGGTTCAATAACTCCCCATGATTTTGCATTGGTGGCTTTTGTTGTTTGTTCTCAGTGTGATGGAAATCCATTTTAGATAAGTGGCTAGACCAGTTTTGCCCAGTTTTATGTTGTTAAGCCTACCCAACTTAAGAGGTTGCCCTAGTTGTGTGTTGTCCTCTGAGTAGTAGTTAGGAGGTTTCTAGTTGTTGTGTGAGGGGCAATTTGGGCTTTTATAGTTCTGTGGTAGTCTTAGTTGGTCGCTTTCTTCGTTTTCCTTACTCTTATTCTTGTCTGTATAATTGTGTTTTTACTCATTCAGTCTTTTTTTATTTATCTTTTTTCTGGTGGTCTTGGAGTTTAGTTATGGCTACCTGGAATTTGGAGGTGTGATTCCTTGTTACCTTATTGTTATTTTTGTTTTTTTTATGGTTGTGCTGGTAGCTATTGAGGTTTATTGGTGATTTAGAGTCGGTGTGGTGTTGTTCATCGATAACTTTAGCCTATAGCTTCTTTGAGAAAATGAAATTTCTAAGAAGGTTCACATTTATGATCGGGTAAAATTAATTCATGGAATGTATGATTTTATTCTTGTTCCGGATGCGAGGTTTGCCTTTATCATGCTTGGTATCTTGTGTGGTTCGTGATAGGAGTTTGTACCCTTGGGCCAGCACCAACCAATTGACTATGTTAATACACTGCCAACCGGTTCTGTTTCCCTTAGACTAGGGTGGTTGGTTCTGATTTGCAGCGGTAGAGTAACTTTGGAGGAAAGTTCTTTGCTTCAGAAGGTTGTATTCCAATTGAGATTGTTCATTTTTTAGAGTAAGGAGTGGATTTTTGGCTTTGGTCTAGGCTAAGTTCCATAATTTGGTGGTTGTTATTCCTTGATGTTCAGGCAAAGCATGTAGTTCTCCTGAGGTTTGTATTGTGTGGGTTTATAGGAAGTTTTCAAATGGTGCTGGAGATGTCCAAGATAGCTAAGGACTGACAAAATGCTCTAGATTGGTAGAAAATGTTCAATTTGGAGCATAAGGTGAGTATTTCGATTTACGAGTTGGGTTGCTTCTGCTATTGTCATGTGTTTTCTCTATTCGGTGGTTTTGGTGTCGTGTTGGTTTTCTCAGCTGAATCTTGTGCTTTAAGGATAGTTCAATTCTATTGGGAAAGAGTTGGAGCCCAAAAAGGAATTTGACGAGTTTCTAGAGTTTTGATGTGAACTCAAGGATTTTCCCTCTTAGCATAAGTTCTGTGTTAGTGTTTTTTGATCTAGGACGGTGTCTCAGGGTCTGGTGGAGAATCCAAGTCTAGTATCCTCATCTTTTTGTACCTTCAAGCTATAATTGTCCTCCTACTTATATGAACAAAAGTCCTATTAGTAGTGGATATTATAATAACCCTCCAGTTCATTTCCTCCATTTTTCAATCTTTTTTATCATTAAGAGCTTTCCTTTAGCGATCCCAAGTCATTTACAACTTGGTGGGACTTAAAGTTTGGTCATCGGGTCACTCATTTGAGTTTTGTTTGAATTTCCATATTTTGGAACCTTTGAAACTTGAACGGTTAACTTCTGTCAAAATCTTAGGAAGACTGCCTCAGAATGTAATTCTTATGATTCCATTCGCATCGGAAGGTCCATTTTGGGATTGGGGAATGGTTAGTTCAAGTACCAAGACTTCTGATGTGAGTTTGTGTCGTTTGGCATTTATACTTTGAAGTTTTAACCAAAGTTTGACTTTGATCAATATTCTTGGTAAACATGCTCGGATAAGAAATCTATTAGCATGGTTAGCTCTGAAATGTTGATTTTGATCTACAATGACCTTTTGTGTGGTTCGCTAAGCTTCTAAACTCATTTCAACTCCTCTTATGGATACTGGCTTAAAAAAGAACTTGGGTGTGCGACCTACTTTTTTTCAAGACATCCTTAGATAGAAGTTTTGATGGTTTCATTGAGTCCGGAATGCCAATTTCGATTGTTAGCATAGTTTGTTTGTATTCACGGTGTTCCAAATTAAGTTCGGGTGTCCATTTGAAGTTTAGAGCATTTTCCTCCAAATTATTGTGCAACAATGTTAGTGCGACTGCTTTAGCGGCCCTTTAATCACTTTCTATAGCCTCTTTAGCAGCCTAGGTATCAATTCCACAGTGGGAGGCTGTTAGGGATTTGCCACTTTCACAGCCGACTAATCGGTTTTATAGTAGCAACTTTCACAGTAGCCACTTTCTCCATAGGAGCTTTCTGGGCTTGGTCGTTTTCGCAGCCAACTGATCGCTTTTGCAGTCATCGGTGAAGGTTTATATTGTTTTCCTATCCATTTTATCAAAATATTCAAACTTCGATATCTCAATCTAGGTAGATCTTTTTTAGTGGATTCAAGTTACATTTCGTCTTGGTGTGACTACGTGTGGGACTGATCAGAAAGTGTAGAAGTATGAGTATTGAGGTAGTTTTCACCCGGAATGGGCTGCCTTGTCTCTTTAATTTGAAGAATTTGTGTATGTCTTACTTTGGGTTGTTTCATGCATCAAAATGTTCCCCATTTTTGGACAAAAGCCCGATAAATCCATTGGGTCCTTTTGATGAAATCAATTTGGGGATTCTTGGTATGGGTCCCACATTTCCTTTTTGACTATATTTTGGGTCTATTTCCAACTATTGTGAATTTGGTCTCTGAACGTTGGTAATGACGTTATCATCAACAATTTGATAGTGTGGCAGTTTTAAAATGCATTTTTTATGTAAATATCTCGTGTGCAATGGATTCAAAGCGCGCTTGATCGAATTTGAGGTAGGATTCAGTTTACTTTCTTGATTGGGATTTTTAGATAATGCTTAGTATAAATTGCATGTGATTTAGGGTTGTATTTTTCGGGTATTAGCTTTCCCCTATTTACTTTATCTTTCTTTACTCCTGTAGAAGCATTTGTCTTATTGTAGGTGACCAGATCTTTAGTTTTGTAACGCCCCAGAAATTAGTAGACTAAACTAGAACCATGAGCTACGGTTCTAAGGTTTGATGTATGAGGAATAGAGTCGTAGATGAGACTTTTCCTTCGTAGAATGAGAGGTTTAGTGGTTGAACATAAAGGTACGTGTTAGGCTTCGTAGCATAGAAGACCATTTAGAGTTTGGTTGAGCATGGGAAGGGCAAGCACCAAGGAAAAAGGGTAAGAATAAGCCAAAGGGCCAAGGCTGCCCAACCTTGGCAAGCTACTACCCAAGGGACGGCCACCTTCACGGCTAGTGGTCCTGACCACGGTCCGTCCGTGAAGACCCCTTAGACTTGTGGGAGGTCAAGCCTTGAGGCAAGGCTACTGCCTAAGGGACCACGACCCGTTGGTTTGACCACGGATCATAGGAGGTCTCGTGGACTTCCCTTAGCCTCAAATAGGGTTGCCAAGCTTTGGAGGGTCACTAGTCAAGGGACCACGGGAACCACCACGGGCCGTGGTGCCCTTGACGGTCCATTTAAGTGGGCGTGACCCCTGTCAAGGGATTGCCTAGTCGAGGGCATGTAGGTAAATTCCCAATGGTTTGGTTAATTAATGCGGTCATTTTATATGAGTTTTATTCACCTATATAAAGTCTTTTAAGTCATTAAACACCCCAACTAAGTCATTTAGAATCAAAACCCCAAATCACTCATCTCTCAAATATTTCTCTCTCTAGAAAGAACCCAAAGCTTGAAGAAGAAGAAAGAGCTTGAAACTTAGGTCAACATCAAGGTCACCATTGTTGAAGACTTGTGCTAGGGCTTTGATTAATTTTTGTTTAGCTTATTCATCTATGGGCTCTTCCACCCATAGAGCCCCTTAGAAATCCCCGAATTGTGAAATCAAAAACCCAATTCTAGCTAGGGTTATTCTTACATTGTGGGTATGATTCCAATCTAGTGGATAATACCCAATTATTATTGATTTAGCTTTTTTTAATGATATTATGATGATTTCGTTTGATTTCTATGGTAAACCCTAGTCTAAATTGATGAGTGTGATAATTGTGGGTTTATGCCATTAGTAGCCAAATTGAAGGTTCATGAGTAATCTTCCTAAATCAATGTCATGAATAGTAATTGATCAAAGTTAGGATCATATAATCATGAATTGAACTAAACCTTGTTGAATATGATTGATCTTGACTTGTACAGCTAGAATTGAACCTTTATGATCAATTAAGGCTAGAATCACCTAGTAATGAAGGATATGGTAAAAATACCATAAAATCTAGGTATAAAGAAGAGATTAAGAAAGAAACCTTGAGAGTAAGGTTTGTGATCATGATAGCTAGGGATTTAGGGTGAAGCTAATGTGATCAACTATTAATGTAAAGGCTTTGAGAATAAAGTCTAAATGAGAATAGAAGTCTAATAGGTTGGATTATGGTGAGAGTCCCATACTCACCTAACCTACCTTATGAATTCTTGAAAGTATGAAGTGATAGAATCACTTGAACATGGATAAGTTGTCAAGGACATCCTTCCATGAGTTATGAGTGTTAAGTAAGGCTTAACAAGTAAATCTTGAGGTGTATGATTGGCCTCAAGTGGATATTGAAGATGAGATGGAGTGTGACACAAGGTAGGGTCTAGGCTCCAAGTTGAAAGGAGAACCACACCTAGTTGATGTGAGTACTATCCAAGTTAAAGGGGGAACTCTTACGTAGTAGAGTGTTGATTTTCCCAAAGTTAGGTCTCATGAGATGGGAGCCTTCACATGAGTTGAGTCAAGGTTACTAGTTACAATCTCCATATCCAATGAACTAAGACATGCTTAAAGAAGCATCTCATGGTGTTCTGAAGCATAAATGAAGTACCTCATAGTGTTCAAGAATGTAAGTGGACTTAGACATGCTTAAAGTAGTATCTAATAGGGTCCATATGAGTAAGGAACTTAGACATACTAAAAGAAGTATCTCCTAGAGTTCAACCTAATAATGAACTTAAATTTTCTTAAGAGAGTACCTCATAGTGTTCTAAAGTTAAAGATAGGAACTAGGTTCCAAACCAAGAAGCAATTGTAAGAGGACCTAAAAGTGGTACTTAGCATGATTAGTATTATGGGATGCTATGATTGCAATGCATAGGTATGACGTAGGGTTAGTACATAAATGAGTTGAGATAGGATTGTTTCATAGTTTCCTTCCTCGTTATAGTTGACTAAAGGTGAGAGATTCCCTTAGTTATGCGAGTTAAGCTAGTGATAAGACCAAAGGAGGGTGAGTATGACTAAGATGACTTCAAGGCTATGCTTAGTATGAGGGTTAGTATGGGATACCTGTCATGCATTGCATAAGTATGTCTTAAGGTTACTTAGGAGTATGGTACCCTTATGGTAGAAAGACTTAAGACTTAACCATGAATATAGACTATGATTAAGATGACCTAAAAGGGGTACTTGTCTTGGGTGGTATTATGGGATGCTATTCATGCTTTGCACATGTATGCTTTTGAGGTTACTTGAGAATGGTGCTATTATGGTATATAGATGACTAAGAGTCACTTATGTTTGTATGATTATGACTTATCTCCTATGCTCATTAACTATGTCTTATGTTGAGTTATGTTTATCTTATGCTTATGTTGGAGACCATGTTATGACTATGATGATTATGTTATGACTATGTTATTATCTCTTATGCTTGTGTCTTATGTTGACTAACCATTTTGAGATACTCTTATGTTGTTGTGATAGCTATCATACTTGGTACATTTTGTACTAACGCATATTGCCTACATTATAATCAAATGTAGGGTGTTGGAGATTGAGTTTCTTGAAGGCTAGGTTTCTAAGGTGCGAGAAGACTTTAAGATTTTGTGAGTCCTCATAGCTTCGAGGACAAACCCATTATGTTCCCTTTTATGTCATTTCTTATGTTTTAGACTTTTATATGGGCTGCGTCCCAAGATTTTTATTCTAGACATTTAATAGATGGTTTGAGACAAAGATTTAGTGAAAGACTTTTGTTTTCTTATGAAAACCTTTTCTATTGGTTAGATCTAAGGAAAGTTCTAAAATTTCTGTACTTTTCTAGTATCTTATGTGATGATTATGCTAAGGTTTTGTATGAGACCCCTTCGAGGTCAAGTACGCCATGTTACGTCAAGGGGGTACCCATGGGTCGTGAAAAGTTTAGGCTTTAGCCTTGCTTGTAGTGTGTCGTAGCATATGTATCCTTGTATGAATTGGTAATTGTAACCTTAGATTAGGGTGGAGCCTTAGCTTCCTAGTGCATACTTTCGCCCTTGTAGCAGTAACTTGCTCCATGTAGGGCTTGACTTTGGGTTGTTGGCCATGTGATAGGTATTTGATACTTTGGATGTATCGTAAATGTAGGTTGGGACTAGTTGTGCTCAGTCGTAGGCTCGAGTGGTGTGATTGGTGGTAATGTATCATTTCTTGAGTTTTTCTCCAATTTTTCTAATATGGGAGCTCTTCTTCATCCATTCGCTTGTTGTTTAGTGGTAGGCTTGTTATGATAAGTTAAGCTATTGTTATTATTGTTAGGTCCGAGGCCACGTTCGAGGACTTATTGGATCCCAAGTTAGTACTTTTTGCCTTGGTAGTATGGTTTGGTCAAATTATGTGTTTTCTAATTGTGAATGCGTTGTTTGAATGTTGATGATGATTCATCGCATTAGTTATTCATTCACACGTGTTTTGTGGTATGTTCAAGTTCATGGATTATTACATCATGATCATTCATGGGGTAAGACAGCTTTCACTTGGTAGCTATTCTAATTGGGTTTTAACGGGAGTCGTACTACCTTTATCACTTGATTTATTGGTTTTTACGACTTATGATCTGTTATTTATGTGATCCTTTCATACTTGAGACATTAGAGACATCTAGGATGTGCTCAACTTTTACTTGAGTAGTCGAGGTGTCGACACCTTTTCCTGCATAGCTTTGGTTACTCATTCCTCCGGTACCACGACGGAATTGATTCCTACTACTCACAATTTTTAGGTCTATTCATGATGCTTTACATCCTTGAAAAGACCTGCCTTCAAGACCATGTTGTGTATATCGACTTTCAGTGTCCCTTATGGGCTTCTCTTACCATGAGTGCCATAGTACCGAATGAGTGAGTTGCATAGGTCCAACCTCGCCTGCACGGCAAAGGAGGTAGGTCTATACACTTGGTTACTAATGGTTATGGTTTTTCATACTGCATAGTCTATATACATATGAATTTCCTAACATTAGTATTTGTTTTTTGTTGATTTCACCATTCGGTTTTATGGGACCAGTTGGGTTATGTTTGTTGTTTACACCTACCGGGCTAATGGGGGTTTGGTTAGGTGATTGTTTGATTATATTCTCTTGTGTTGTTGTTGATGTGACAACTGATTGGTTGTCGCTTTAGACTTGTGGTTGTTAGTCTACCTAACCTTGTGTAGTCGACTCTTATATCTTAGTTTGTTGTGAGTATGTTGTTGGCTTCTGTTCCAAGTATGTTTTGACTGAGTTCCTTAGTTTTTGTATCCTACTTATGTTCCTTATTGCTTGTTTATCGTTTTATCTCATATTTAGTGATATGTGCTATGATTTCATTATTAGTTGTTGTATATACTTTCTTTGTATTTTGACCTCACTCGGCTCATGCCTACTGAGTATCGTTTTTGGTACTCATACTGCATTTTAACTCCGTTCATATCATATTTTGAGTTCTTGCCGTTGATTTGGAGTCGTGTAGAGCAAATTGGAGTTCAGAAACTAGGGTGAGCACATGGTGTTTTGAGTTACCATTTTCTATCTATTTCACTAGGCCTAGTATTTATATTGTATTCAGAGACAACCTATACTTTTTTTGTATTCGTAAAATGCCTTGTACTCTTATTTTGATTATATGCTTGATTACTAGTTGTTTCATGGTCTTGGGAATGGCCTGTTGTATTACATTTCTATTGATTACCCTTTCTTCGCTTCGTTGTAAGCTTCATGCTTCTTATTGTTCACTTCTACGTGATAGCCCGTTGCTTATGACTCCAAACTAAGGGTTAGGCATACCTACTGGTGGGTTGTAGTAGGTGTCATTATGACTTGAGGAATCGGGTCGTGACAATAAGTGATTATCTTTGATTTCTCCTTTATCAACAATACCACTCATTCTAAAATAGAAAAAAATATTTATTGTACATTAACTGCAAAGTAAATGCGGACAAGCCGGGGTAGGAAGATACCCATTTAAGTTTCTCTATATAATAAGAAAAAATGGTTCACTTTTCTTCACCCCAGCCTTTGATTTCTAATTTTCTACCAGCTAAAATATTTTTTTACTCATCTATTACCTCCATAAGTCAGTCCCCTCTTTAGATCCTTTTACCCGCTCCGCTCTCAGAGAAAACATCATTAGTTTCTCTTATAAGCACTTTTTTATTTTTCAAGATTTTCTTGTTCCGTCCCCATTTTTTGCGGTTAACTATAAATCATTTTATATAAATCTAAAATGGTAGAAGATGATTGGGATAAAATTGGGGCGGTAAAAAGTTGTAATATTAATAGACCTAACAATGTTGTAGCTCGTAACTTAGGCATGGAGACTTCTCCAAATGATGTTTCAAATTATTTTGACATGCATTTAGCTTATGAAATGACTAATTTTAATGGCTTATCTAAAGTTTTCTCTATAGATTTTCCAATTGCTCACCCGGAAAAAATAAATTATCAAGTCAAGATCATGAACCAAAATGGTAACCAAGAGTTGTACTTACATCCCATTCAAGTAGCTCAATTTATCCAACAAATCCCTTTTCCTCCATCACCAACAACAATAGTTCATATGCCACCAATAACTATATCATAACAAGAATTGATTGATCAACAAAAACAACTTGATATAAGGTCTAACATTTATACTAATTTAACTTTTTCCATAAGGAATCCTTTGATCCAAACTACAACAAGGTAACCACTCACCCTGTTACATTTTATGTGTGTGTATTCAGAATTTTGATTTTAATACTTTTGATTTGAAATCAGGAAAAATCAGTCGAAAATGATTGTCTATGAATTGTTGCAAGAGGAACTCACAAATGATATATGGAGATGGCACAAGTCTGGTCAGAAAGGTATCAAAGGTTCTCCATTTTTGAGATTCGCTCTCTTCACCATTTGTTTTTGTTATAGAATAATTTGTTCCCTTTTGTTTTCAATTTTCATAACAAAAAATAGTAAAAATTATTAATGGTGTATACATATAACTTTTGTCTAAAATTGATTATTTTTATGTGTATATGACATAACATGAATTACTATAAGTGTAGTACATCAAAACTTTGTGAAGCAAAGAAAACAATTGAGAAAAGCCCAAAGAGTGAGAACCTTTTCTTGGCGTCCTATTCTGGTGAACACAACTATTATCTGCCCATGAACCGTAGAAATCTTCCTTGTTGCAACACTAGTTCAAAATTCAAGCTTCCAAAAGGTATAAATATTGTGCCCAAAATATCAATGTTGAATTAATCATCGTCCCCTTCCAAACGTGCTAAGCATTCAAGAGTTGTTGCTTCTCCAATAATCCCAACTATGCCTACGCTTGAAATCAGGAGCAAAATCAAAATGGTTGATACGGCAGCAAAGAATAGAGGTGATGGTAAAGAAGAGGTGAACATGAATGAAGATAATATGATGGGATTTGAAGAACTCCAAGGAATTACTGCTTCCACCTAATATGGAAGAAAATGACTAGAGGAATTTATCTTTTTCCTCTTTCCACCAACTCTATTGGTCTACGTATGTGGTCTTCTAGTCATGTTTCCGTTTCAGTTTTTAGTCTGTCCGTGAAGAGTTATAGGTTTGTAATTTGCTATGTTTAACAATGTACATCATATAAAATGATGTTTCTCTAGATAACTAGATATGAACCTTTTTCAGTTTTATTATTTTCTGTTGTTCTTCAATTCATGAATTTAGTCCCTGTCGTAAGTTGTTGTTCAACTTTCTCAAATAGTTTTCTCTTTAAGAAAAGTCATCTCACTTTACTTTTACATTAAATTGTACATAGCATTAAATATATATATCCATATATATATTTCCTCCACCGTTCAAATGTTATTCATGCTAAATATTTTGGGTTCTTTTATTTTTATTCTTGTTGTTTTGAAAATTATAAAATCTTTAAACATTGTAGTATGACCTCGAGACCTCTCATGATTACGCCTACACAAGTATAATATTATTTATACTATTATGAAGTATTCAACAAAACAAATATTTTACATTAAAGTTAGTTTATATAAATATCATTATTGATATTTTATGCATGCATTAACCGTTTTGAATGATTTTTCACACTTAAAAACAATTTTATGATCTTGTGGCTTAGTATTGATTATTTAAAAGATAAATTAGTAAATTTTATAACCTGTTAAATTATATTTGTTGGTATAGTTTTATTCTATCATTAGTGATTTATAAATATCTCAACTGTCAGTTTTACTTTCTTACTCTTAATTTTGTCTTTTACCAAACGACACATTTAAGGTCATTTATCTTTGAGCGAGTGAACTTGGGTCAAATATAATTCTAATATTGGGAATAATAAAAATATTGTGTCTTCGATGTTGTTGGGTATAACATTGAATATAATTCAATCTGTATTTAATCTTTATATATAATAAACTATTACAAATTATGATAATTGATAGAAAACTTTGCATAATTAATGCATCGATACATGATTTTAATAATGAACAAGTTATTACTAGGTAGTTTCAACAAATGTACATTGAACGTGAATGATTGAACGTGGATATTTAGTCAATTTTAATTGCACCATACATATACAATCAATTGATAATTTACCTTGAAGGTTTATACAACAACAACGGTCCCGACCCAGGGGTACACCCTAGACGTAACATGGCATACAAGACCTCGAGAGGCTCATATAAGCCACTTAGCTTTCATAGTCAAGATAATCGAAAATCGATAAAGATTTAAAACATTTCAACAATATCAAAGTCTTTATAAAAAGAAGCAGAAGTCTAACACACTTGTCTCAAAAACCATCCAGTCCAATAGATTCTTGGGACACTGTCCATACAACAATGTTTGTTGACACCCAATTTTGGACCTCCACATTATAGATTAGTCATCGTGCTTCTTCAATTTCAAACAATTTAATATAATTAGTCTTTATAAAATTTCAAAAACATATATATATATATATATAATATAGTTTTCAAGTTATTTTAAATAGTTGTATCATTTTTTATATTTTTAAAATAATATATGTGTTTTATATAATTAGTATACTTTATAAATATTCAAAAATCATCCCAGAAAGATTTTAGTTTAGTTAAATAATTTAATAAATTAGTTTACTTTAAGTTCACTAATATTTTAGTTATTAGTTTATAATTAAGCCTATTATTTTATTTTGTTAACATTAAGAAGCTCGTTAATTAATTAATATTAATTCGTCTTATTCAATATTTAGCCGGATTCACTAATTAACTCAATTTGCTAACTTCTTAATTCTCATTGGCTATAATTACAATTAATGTGGCCATTACAAGTCTAGCCAATTTTCTCTCCTCACCTTAAACCCTTTTCCAGATCAATTTATGTGAATTTTGGGCCTTGTTTCTTTAACAACAATTAGCAATACTCAATTTAACAATTATCAAGCCCAATTTGTTTTCATACCACCGACCCACCTACTTTCTTCTTCTCCATGCGAGAACAGTGAGCAGAAGGTTGATAACCCAAATCGTGAGAACCCAGAAATGTACAGAACCAGAAAGAAACCCGAAAATCGTGTCTCTTTTCTCAGCGAACCCATACGTGATACGCCTAGAGAAAAATCATGTCCACATCAGTAGCAGCCCCAAACAGCGCAATAGTACATGCGCCGTCCTCCTCGCCTACAACAGCCATCACCCGCCGTCTCCTTTTCCCCATTTCTCGCAAGTCTTAGAGCGAGTTTTTCCTCTTCACTGTTGGCCTTGGAAAGAGGAAGAAATTCAATTTTTTTGTTTGAATGTTCTTCACCTATTTCCCCAATTTCCATTTATATATTCATCTCTGTCATTCATTATTCAAAGAGTTGAATAACGATAGAGATCCCAAACAATTAGAGATAATAGAATAGTGATATGTTTATTGAATGATAAAACTGTACGATTTACAAGATATTTATACAAGTAATAGAGTCCTAATTATCTATTGATTTCAAGCTAATGAACGTTACCCATAATGAGAGAACTCTGATTTAGTGTCGATAAATAAGGTATAGTCAACACCCTCCCTCAAACTAATGTTGTGTATCACAAAACATGAGTTTGGACAACAGATAATTGTGTCTATTTCTTGACATGGCCTTTGTAAAAAAGTCAGCTAGTTGATCTTTAAAGGATATATACTTCAGGCTAATACTCTTATCTTCAACCAGTTCTCTAATGTAGTGATAGTTTACATCTATGTGCTTGGTGTTTTCATGATGAACGGGGTTTGTTGCTATTCAGATTGCACTAGTGTTGTCTCCATACAATGTGGTTGATCCTTTCATTTTGATGCCAAGTTCTGATAGCAACCTTCACAGCGAAATGATTTCATAGCATGCAACAGACATACTTTTATATTCTGCCTCTGCGGATGACTTCGATGTTCGAAATTGTTTCTTGCCCTTCCAAGAAATCATGCACGAGCCAAGCATCATGAACCAACCTCTAGTGGATCGTCTTGAATCCGGGCATCCTGCCCAAGTTGCGTCAGCGTATCCCACCATGTCCAACAATGAAGATGATGGGAATAAGAGACTCTGATTGACAGTACTTTTATGTATCTAATAACCCTGAGCAAAGCAGTGTAGTACGTCTTGTAAGGCTTGGTAACAAATTGACTTAACACCTATATTGCATAAAAGATGTCAGGACGACAAATAGTAAGATATATAAGTGATCCAACAACGTCCATACAAGGTCTGATCACAAAAAATCTCTCCTTGCTCCTTTTTGTATTTTGTATTCGCTTCCATTGGAGTTATGAACCTTCTTATGATCAAAAAGATTGGCTAACTTAACTAGATCTTGTGCATAATTTTGTTGACTCAATCATATGCCTTCCTTTCCATAACTTACCTCCAAACCCAAAAAATATGTTAGCTTTCCCAAGGCCTTCATTTTGAATGAGGAGTGTAACAGATCTTTCAAATGAGAGATTCCAACTTCATCGTTTCCTGTGATAATCATGTCATCCACATAATGAAGGAGAATAGTAATACCTGAGGTAGTTCGATGTAAGAATAATAAATAATCTGAGCTACTTTGAGTAAAACCAGCACCTAAGATTGTAGTGCGAAACTTTTCAAACCAAGAGCGAGGAGCCTGCTTTAATCCATAGAGAGATTTCTTAAGATGATACACCTGATTTAGTTTAATATATTTATAACCAGGTGGTGGTTTCATGTAGACCACTTCTTGAAAGTTTCCAAGCAAGAAAGCATTTTTGACGTCCAGTTAATGTAACTTCCAACCTTTTATTGATACTAAGGCAAGCAATATACGTACGGTCGTCATCTTAGCTACTGTAGCAAATGTTTCATCATAGTCGATTCCATATTCCTGCTTTTATCCTTGAGCTACTAATCTTGCCTTGTATCGATCTAGGGATTCATCAGCTTTCATCTTGATTGAGTACACCCATCTACTTCCAATAATTGTTACATTTGTTGGTCTATCCACCATATCCCATGTATCATTCTCC
This sequence comes from Solanum verrucosum, assembly GCF_900185275.1. Taxonomy (NCBI): domain Eukaryota; kingdom Viridiplantae; phylum Streptophyta; class Magnoliopsida; order Solanales; family Solanaceae; genus Solanum; species Solanum verrucosum. The sequence continues at coordinate 841,777 of NW_026019974.1, forward strand.
TTAAGGGCAACTAATTCCTCATGCATTGCATCCTCCCAACATTTTTTACCACTAGCCTGCATGTAAGAGTTTGGTACAACTATAGAATTCAAGGTTGTTAGTAACGCATATGATCGACCATATTCACTTGTTGAGTATCCATATCGTTTTGGAGGGGGAGCATGCCGAGATGATCGTTTAATGGGGTCAATTTTATGTTGATGAGTAGGAGAAGGTTGGTTGTTAAGATTTATTGAGGCATGATGTGGGTGAGGTAAAGAGTTAGTATTAGCCGAAGTAGTATCATTATCAAAAAAAGGATCAAATTCATAAGTAGTACCTGATGTGATAGAAGACATGGTCGACGAAGGACCAACAGCAAGGTGACTATGGTAAGCAGCATCATGAGAAGAAAAATTATTTAGGAAAGACATAGTAGAGAATTGTGAGTCTTTGTTAGTTTAAATAAAATAATTCTCTAAGAAGATAACATGTCGTGAGATTCTTAATGAACGACGTGTTGAATCATAACATAAATACCCCTTTTGAATATCATTTTATCCTAAGAAAACACATTTAATGGCTTTTGAAGATAATTTATGACGTTTATGATCTAGAAGAAGAACAAAGCACACACAACCAAATACTTTAAGTTGTGAACAGTCAGGCAATTTTTTGAAAAGAATAAAATAAGGACAACTTTGTTTCATAATCGAGGATGATTGTCTATTTATGAGAAAAATAGATGTTTGGATTGCTTCAACCCAAAATATTTTTGGAACATTTGAAGTATCAAGAAGGGATAAGGCAGTTTCAACAACATGTCTATTCTTACGCTCCACCACACCATTTTGTTTTGGGGTATACGGACAAGAACGCTAATGAATTATGCCTTTTTCTTGAAAAAATGGGTTAGGTTTGTATTGAAATATTCCCCTCCTGAATCTGAATGAAAAATCTTGATCTTTTTCTCAAATTGGGTTTCTATAAGGTTATAAAAAACAATTGACAATATTTGGTACCTCAAACTTGTGTTTCAAGAAGAAAATCCATGTATAACGAGATACTTGATCAATGAATAGAATGAAATGTTTGTATCCCAAACGAGATATAATTGGAGAAGGTCCCCAAACATCACTATGAATTAAATCAAAAGGATTAGAATAATTAGTACTGCTTAATTGAAAAGGAAGTTTATGACTCTTTGATTTTGCACAACTTTCACAAGGTAATTTATAGGGAAAAATCAGTGAATGTTTGCCCAACAAATTACAAGATTTAAGCATAAAATTTAATAGAGAATCGTGTGGATGGCCTAAACGAAGATGCCACAAGTTCAACATTTTATTTGAAAATTGGATATCTTTATTTGAAGCTGAATGAAAACACTGATGGAGTTTGGTATCCTGAGATTGTAGAAGAAACAGCTTGCCAACCTTACGTCCCCTGGCCATCGTTTCCCCTGTGAATATGTTCTGAATAACACAGCCATTAGGAGAAAGAATAACCAAAAACTTTTGATCCACAAGTTGCCCAACAGATAAAAGATTTGCAGTAAACTTTGGAACACAAAGAACTTCTAAAAATGGTTTAATAGAGCCAATACCTGATGCAGTTAATACATGACCATTTGTTGTAGCAATTTCATGTCTAGAACGTGGTTTAGATAAATCAGAAAATAGTTTTTGATTTCCTGTCATAAGATTAGATGCAGCAGAATCAATAAGCCATACCGTTGAGTCTGAAAATTTTGTCTTACCAGAATACGTAGCAGTCATAGCTGAAGAGATTGCATTAGGAAGAGCAGCCACCAATGATTCTTGTATCATTTGGTAGATATCATTGCGATCAAGAACTTTTGTGCTTGGTGTTTCTCGAGTTCTAGCATCCCTTGCCATTGTTGGAAGGCTTTATGAGGAGTTGAGCGTTTCTCTGGACCAGATTTCTTACGACATTCCATAATATTATGACCATCTTTCTTACAATAGTTGCAATAATTTCACTTCTTGCCATGGGAAATAACGTGCCCTGTTTCCTTGCAATGATAGCATTGAAGAACTTGTTAGAGTTGCCCGAGGAAGAAGAACTTTTGTATACAGCCAAGGAAGTGTCCATGGTAAGGGAATTCTCCATGGAAGATTGAGAACTCAACCAAGTTTCTTCTCGAAGAACTTCAGAAACTACCACCTCCAAAGTTGGTAGTTTTTCCTTGTTAAGAATACTAGCACGCAAATGCTCGAACTCGGGCCTGAGTTTCATTAGAAATTGGATTGTCCTTGTCCTCTTCATCGTGGTCATGAAATCCTTCAATCCAGCCGCAGGGATAGAGGCGGCAAAAACCTGATCTTTTCAGCCCATAATGTGAGTAATACAGAATAGAAACAACGAACATTTTTCGAACCTTGTATAGATTCTGCAAGTAGTCTTACAATTCAAATTCCCAAGCCAGATTTTGTTGGTTACCGAGGGTATGTAGATGACTCCACATTTCTGATGCTTTCTCAAAAGATGTCAGTTCCATGGCTATATCAACAGAGACGGAATTGACAAGCCATGTGATAATTTTGCCATTGTCAGCCTCCCAAGCCTCTTTTTCTTTGTCTTTTGTGGGTACAACCTTTGAGCCATACATAATACCAAGGAGGCCTTTGCCTCTAATGAAGGCTTTGAAATGGAACTTCCAAATTGGATAGTTATGCCCATCAAATTTTGTTGACAAGGTATCTCGTGAATCCATCCTAATTCAAAGAGGAAGATAGAAGTCGAAGGGATATGTCAAGGAATAGATTCAGAGATGACTATAGAAATGATGGATTGAGAATCTGAACCGAAGATGAACGAAACAAATTTACTTGAGAAAAAAAACCTTAGTAGTGAGGATTTGGAAAAAATACAAGGCTCTTGATAAAGTTGAATAACGATAGAGATCCAAAACAATTAGAGATAATAGAATTGTGATATGTTTATTAAATGATAAAACTGTAGGATTAACAAAATATTTATACAATTAATAGAGTCTTAATTATCTACTGATTTCAATCTAGTGACCGTTAGCCATAATGGGAGATCCCTGATTTGGGGGAGATCCTTGATTTAGTGTCGATAAATAAGGTATAGTCAACACAAAGGGGTAGAAATTGACAGAAAAGTGAAAAATTTGGAGCGATAGTATTCATATAGTAAAAGTTTTGGTTATATTGTTCGAAATTAGAATATTCATCCGAATCACACTTGTGGTCATGGAAAGCTCGTTCAAGCTCGTTCGTCCCAGTTCCTGCCTGGAAAAAGGTGAACTCTTCTCATCTTTATACTGTGTTTTCAACTTCCTTTATCAACTCTTGGCTAGTTATTCTTAGTATTATTGATTTTTCATATGTTAGAATTTAATTGTGTTGTTGATTTTAGCTGAAAATGTTCTTCCCATCTGTCTACTGTTATGAAGTATTGGGACATTAACATAAATATTTTAACAGGTATTTTTGTCCATGAATGATGAACCGACCCTAATGCGAACTTAGTTATTGTCTGTCTCTTTTGCTAATTCTGAAATGCTCTTCTATAATGTTTTCAGTTCAATTTTCGCACCTTAGTTCAAGGTCGTACAAACCTTGATTTATTTCCGATTTTTCCTTTCATGGCCTACTGCTTTTGGCTGTCTAGATTTTACTTTTGCATCCATGATCAGCTTTTCTTAATAAATTTTACATAATAAGGCATATTAGTTCGTAGTTTGTCGCCATCATGGTTATAGATCGGATCTTGTTTAAGTGTAAATTTTTGCACCAAAGGGTGAATCTATCAAATTTGGCGTTGAGAACTTGCAGTAGCTTTCGTTTCTCTATCTATTAGTGATGTTTAAAACTTGCTTGTTAATCTCTTGTTGATTAAGTTTGTTATGGAAAGTGTAGAATAAAAGATTAGAACAAAGAATATAAATCTTGTTTGCTACAGATTAGTGGTAGTTAACTCCGTCCTGATAACTTCGATCTATGGGATCATTGGCATGTTGATATTAGCTGATCTATTTTTTTTTACTGTGTTGTTGGCATTTATATATAACTAGTATAAAAGCATGTTGGCCTAGTGACCTAGACATATGATATTTCTCTAGTTGTTTTCGCTATGAAATTATTTCCAAAGCTCCCATCTGTTTACATGATATAAGTTTGACAAGTGTGCTAGTTGAGCATCATCATTTTAGTGCTAATGAGTGTTTGCTAAAAATATGGAAGGCCAGATTTATTGAATTTTATAAATAATATTCAATTCGATCCCTTTACATGTGATATGATTGAGTATTAATCCTTATCCTTTATTCTCTTCTTTGGCATGAACCCATCAATTCGAGTTCAATTTGGACTTTATCCTTGCATATCATTGAGTTGTTTTGAGTCAGCCTCATCTTTGTTCAAAGAAAAGGGAGCAAAATTTGAGGTCTTGGAGCTAAAAAATGAATTGTATACACTGGTACACATGGGCCAAAGACCAAGTGCAACAGCAGCAAGTCCAGCCCAATAAGCCCAAATTTTATCTCTCTCTTACTCTTAAATTATTTGATTGTGATTATTTATAGTTTGTTTCTTTATTAACTATAACTCTAAAATTATTAATTAACTTAATTAGATTCCCCAAAAGATGAGTTATTTTCTTTATGTTGGTTTACTTTTAAAACGTTTTTTATTCATTTCTTTCATTAATCAAATATATTGGTCAAATTATATATTTTAATTAAGTTAAATCTTTTGTTCTTAAAAAGATATGTTTTTAATGCCTCTTCACTTAATCACATTTTACTCATTTTAAAATGGTTTTAAGTTAAAGTATTTTTCTCAAATGAACTTAAAAAAATGTTCTCTTTCTTTTTTATTTAGTCATTTTCTCAAAAAGTTAGTCAAAGCTTTTTATTTATCAATTGATTTAAAATAGTTTCATGCTTTAATTTATTAAATTGGTTCAAATTATTAATTTTTAAAACGATTCAAATAAGTTTTAATTAGTGTAATTTTGTTAAAATTCTATTAACTTGTAATTCCATTCAAATGTTTAAATTAAGGTCCTCTTTTCTTAAAAATAAAAATTGTTCTTTGTTTAACTATTTTTCAAGTTAATATTTTAAAAAAATATTTAATCATTTTCCTAATAATAGTCAATATATTTTAACAAAGTCGTAGGATAAACATGTCTTAGCGGGCGCTTCAAATGCCTTAAAAACCTTTTTGAAGCGTAAATACAAACCTCTTACCCATTTTCTCTAAATATATAAAGACTTAATCTGTTAGAGTCTTTTTAAATTATGTTTTCTTAATTTCTTTAAAAAATCAAGTGGCGACTCTTTTCTAAGTATTTTTCTCGAAATGTTTTATACTTAGAACATTTCCGAAAGTGATTTTTCTAAAGATAGTCAAATTACGGCATAACAATGTTCACAAACTAAAATAAAAGAACATAAAGAACTAGTGGCCAAAATCCTCGAATGCTATGTGGACTCACCAATCTTTAATTCTTTCCTCTACTAAGGATATAGCCACAGGCATGAGAGTCGAGATCGTTGGACCTTACATTTTGATAAGAAATGTAGGCAAGAGTATGCGTTAGTAGAAGAATGTACTAAATATGATAACTTGCACAAACATCAACATAAACATAAGAGTTAGACAACACAAGTCATAAGGCACAATCAATGTACATAATATATCATTTCACATATAAGGAGTACTTCTTGAAGTAACCTCAATTCATCCTTACTCATCATGGAAGGCAAACTCAAGCAACAATGCAAGCTTATCACCTATCATAACATATCTTAGCTTATGTTTTATAGACATGGGGAATTGCTTGTATCCTTCCTATAAAGGCTCATGAATATTCACCTCTTGCCTTACAAAAAGGATCATGGGTAGTCGCTTATTGTCCAACTTATTATGGGACCATGGGTACTTGTCTCTATGTCCAACATCATGTGGCAAAGGTACTTGCCTCCATGTCTTTCTATAAGGATCATGGATACTCACCTCCATGTCCAAAATTATATATGAACGTGGGTGGTCGTCTCTTGTTCAACTTCAAGGAATAAGGGTAATCGCCTCATATTCTCTTCTAAGGAATAGGGGTAATCGCCTCATATCCTTCTCATTTAGAGGTCATGGGTAAGAGACTCTAGCCTCATCATGTTCTTGGTCTTTAGCTTAGATTTATTTTAGGTGAGGAATCCATTCAACCTAGAATCATTCAATGTGAGAAAGCCTTTCACATTCTTACATAAGCAAATCAAATGGGGAACTATCTCTTCCACAACAATTACATCAATAATCAACAATTCATAACATATGATTCTCTCTCAAAGCAACATATATCATAATCATCATGTATGCTTCAATCTTAAAGCAATACATAATGTACATTATTTTTCCTATAAGAATACTTCTAAATCTATAAATTCTCCTTTCATGGATTAAAAACCACTTACATCAATTTCAACTTAGAAACATGGGTTAAGCATGGGTACATGTAAATTAATCCTAAAAACGTGTAATCTTCCCAATTCATGCATAAACAATCATAACTCAATCAATTGGATCAACATTAATAAAGACCCAGAACATGGAAGAAAATCCTAACTCAAATTGGGAAATTTCTACTTTTCAATTGGGGAACTTAGAAACTCCATGGCTGCAAGGATTCCACAGATGAATAAAGCCATCATACCTTACTATCAAAGCCCACAAAATATTGGAGAATAGAGAGTTGACCTTGAGCCCTAGCTTTAATCTTCTTCTTCAAGTTATAGAGAGAGAAAAATTTGGAGGGGAAGAACTTGTTCTTCTTTTTAGGAATTTGAGAGATTCCTATTAAAATTCTTGGAAATTTGGGGTAAAACTCTTATATAGGTCTTTAGGTGAAGGGTAAAACGATGAGGTATTGAATTAAAATTATCTTAAAAGGCCCAGAAGTCCTTGACTTAAGAACTGATATTGAGACCCGTTGAAGCTCGCCAAGGGCTACTTGGGGACTTGTCGACTGAGCCTTTAGCTCGCCAAAAATTATAGTGAGCCAGCTCTAGCACCTAGTCAATTAGGAGATGGGGATTAGCTTTGGCGATTTGCCTAGCGAAACGGCGAGCTCGCTAAAGTTACAACACACTAGACTCATAGATCAAGACAAAAAGATGAGGGGGGCTACTCGGTGGATCACCGAGTCATTCGGCTTCCTCGAGCTACTTCTTTGAGTGGTTGCGAATCGAATATATTTCTATTTTCTGAATCTGAGGTGTTATAACAACATTCCTAGTTAAATCCTACAAAGTGGAATCTATTGAGGGTAAAGTGTATGAAGACCTTACCACTATAGTGTGAAGGTAGATAAGTTGTTTCTGAAGACCTTGGCTCAAGTGTATCAAACTCAAGTAAAAGAAGAAGAAATCATAATGGTTAAAAAGAGAAGAAGTGTAAAGTCAATAAGAGAGAGACAATATTAAAGGTAGAATAATGTGATAATCGGAATACAATAAATAACATATGGTAAAAACTATAAGGGCACAACTAGGCCTAGGAAAGACACTAAACCTTCGGCAAGACAACACACTATCCCTACTATCCTTCTACCATTGTATGCGACCTCTACTCCTTACTATCTAAAATTCATGTCTTCGATAATGTGAATTTACTTTATAATGCTCAAATTTACTCTATGTAACCAATTAAAAGAGACAACGATCGTCGTCTATAAAAATACCCAACTAAGAATCGAGGTCGAATCTCATAGAGAATGGTATATTGTAGAGTATTCTATCAATAAATATGGATTGTAAAATCATTTATTTATAGTAGTGAAAATAAGTGGGTGGATGATTCCATCAATTTAGTAAAAAGAGTTTTGTTTTCAGTGGTAACAATTAAACTAAAATTTCATAAAATTCAAGAAGTAGCAAGTAATCTAGGGATGCGGGGACTAGAAATCGATGTCACATAGGGGTAATTGTGTTGCTCTAAAGTGATGAACATTCATAAATAAGTTGGGTCATCTTCAATGACAATAATCTTCTTTCGATCTCATTACATCCTTTCACAGAATCTCTTTTCGATCTCATCTATGTACTATCTTGAATAACCCAATACCTTATTCTATTCTCTTTTGATGTAGCAATAGGGAAAATAAATCTCCCATAAGCTCTATTTTCAAGCAAGTTACAAACATCAAACCTAAATTGCTAGTATCGGACTAATTATCCACTCCAATCAATCTCTTTCGAGGATCAACCGGATATCTTACGTAGGAATTTAGTTTGCAACCTTAACCCATATGTTAACCCTATGCTAAATAGCTCAAATTCATGTATAACAACCACAAAACATAGTATAACACAATACCCACTACATTAAATCAACACCCCCATAATTGCACCCTTAGATCTTGGGGTTTTAGCCAACCATCACAAAAAGTAAAGAAATGATAAATTTAATGAACGAAGCCATGGGTAACATAAAATTAAGCTATTACCAGAAAACCCAATTTGAATTCAACTTCAATTTATCAATTTCAAGAAAAAAGTTGAAAAACCCCAAAAACTAGAAAGCATTTATCAAAAGGTAAAGTGTTTTCTCTCAAGTTTCTTTCCTTAAATTCTGCTCACATATGAATGCCTCTCTTTCTCTCTCCTTTGGGCTATTTATAATTTTCCAAAAATTTGGTGAAAAACATAATAGGTGACCCATTGGGTAACATTAGTCGGGTTCACCAAAAACAATGGGTGGATCACCCTGTACTCTTCAGCTCGCCTTTCTTTTGCTCTAGGATTCAGGTGTTCGAATCTTAGTCGGTGAGCTTGTTCGAGTCTGCCTTTCACATTCAGCATATCACAGAGTAGCACCTTTGTTTGCCTTTAAAGCCTTAACTTTTTCTCTTTGTACTGTCGCCTTCGCGATGGTCCACACATTCACCTTTCTCATTCGATGCATCACCATTTCTCTTGGGACATTGAATTAAATGTGACATTAAGGTGTCAAAATAAAGGGACGGTGATATAAGTCTTAATTATTGAGCATAGGTGACAATTATGTAATTAATGATTAAGGATTGTAGAGTTGCCCTCAAGTTTATAAGTGGGCAGTTTGGTCCACTGAATTAAATGAGGGGTAAAAGGGTAAATAACTAAAACCTAATTTAAGCAATTTTGGTGGGAACCAAAACTGCAGGGAAGCCAAGAGCGACTTGTACCAAAAGGGGAACTAAAAGATTTTCCCCCGCCTCCCGCCGTATTCCTCTTTTTCTTCTTCTGCTTCGTTGTTGCTTGCTTGCTTTCCTTTCTTTCCGTTCTCTTCATCTTCTTCTTCTTTTCGTACATTGTTGGTCTTGACTTCTACTCCTTAAGCTTTCTTCTTCTTCTTCTTTTCTTCTTCTTTTCTTCTTCTTGAATCAGATTTAGCTAATCTAATCAGTGGACCAGATTTTGTTCTGTATCAATTGGAATTTCTTCATAAGTGATTGGAGTCACACACCATTGTTTTGGTAAGTAAAATTAATAGTTCTTTCAAATCATTCATCATCATCTAGGTACCTGCAATTTTTTCAATAATTTGCATTCACGTTTCCAATCGATGGTTATATATGTTGCAACAGTTGACTATTGGAACAAACTATAGCCATATGTAACAACATAAAGGTTATTTCAATCGCAACATAATAGACATATGTTGCAACATATAACCTACACAAGCTGCAACATATAACTTAGACATGTAGCAACATATGATTTACAGGTCGCAACAGAATAGTCATAAATTGCAACATATGACTTAAACATTTTGTCACAACATGTGATTTATGTTTCGCAACATAATAGTTATATGTAGCAACATATGACTTACATTTCGCAACAGAATAACCATATGTTGCGACATATAACTTACACATGTTGCCACATGTGATTTATTTGTCACAACATAACAGTTATATGTAGCAACATATGACTTACACATGTTTCTACATGTGATTTATCTATCACAACATAATAGTTATATGTAGCAATATATGACTTACATCTCGCCATAGAACATTTGCTACATATGACTTACACATTTCTTCATTAGTACTAATTGTTTTTTAATTAATTTCTTCAGGTACATTAAATGGAGGGATTATTTGTAGGTATTGATTGTCGTGGTGAATGGGTCAAGAAGAAAAATTGATACATTTGGAGTTGGAAGGATGGTAAGAGACGGGGAGGGTCGGTAAGGATGACTATGGAAAGAAATATTTTGTATGATGATTTCTTTTTGTAAGGGTGCCAGAACCTCATTTTTTGGGAGAAAACACTAATTTGTTGCACTTTTCATCAATTCTATCACTTTCGTTGTGAATTATGTAGTTGTGATTTAGAAATAGATGAAGTAGTTAAATATTTGTATTAATTAAATTTTCATGTGTGGCAACATAGATTCATTTCTTGTAAACTCATAGGGAAAAAGGTGACCTTTTTGTGTTTTGTACATATTTTTGAATTTGATCTTTATAAAATAATTAATTTAAAAAAATTGACATTTTTCCACTGCTAAATCGCTCAATTTATCGATTAACTCATCCTTGAAGTGACATATGTGGCAAAATATGCACGTTCTGTTGGAAAAATTGCAACAGACATGTCATATGTGGCAACATATGTGTATCCTAAAATAGTCTTTTGGGGTTAATTCAATTAAATTGTCACCTAATTCAACATGTAACACTAATATATAGTCCTACAACATGTCTAAGTACAAAATTATAGTCTAATACAACAACCTTCATCAATTCTATCAATTATTTTTACAAACACTCTCATACCACTAGTTCATTATACAATGAGCAAGTAACTCCATATGATAGTTATATAACACCCTTGTAAATTGTTTTTCCAATTGTTATAGCATATTTTTATTTCTTAATTATGATCCAAAGTACTAAAATTTGGTCCAACTTGACTTCTTTTTTTTTCCTAAATCGCTCAATTTATCGATTAACCCATCCTTGAAGTGACATATGTGGCAACATATGCACGTTTTGTTGGAAAAGTTGCAACATACATGTCATATGTGGCAACATATGTATATCCTAATGTGCTTTTGGGTTACTTCAATTAAATTGTCATCTAATTCAACATGTACCACTAATATATAGTCCTACAATATGTCTAAGTAGAAAATTATGGTCTAATGCAACAATCTTCATCAATTCTATCAATTATTTTTACAAAGACTATCATACCACTGGTTCATCATATAATGACCAAGTAACTCCATATGATAGTTCTATAACACCCTTCTAAATCGTTGTTCCAAGTGTTATAGCATATTTTTATTGCTTAATTATGGTCCAATGTACTAAAATTTGATCCAATTTGACATCTTTCCATTGCTAAATCCCTCAATTTAACTATTAACCCATCCTTGAAGTGACATATGTGGCAACATATGCATGTTGTTTTGGGAAAATTGTAACAGACATCTCATATGTGGCAACCTATGTATATCCTAAAATGTGCTTTTGGAGGTTAATTCAATTAAATTGTTACATAATTCAAAATGTAACACTAATATATAGTCCTAAAACATGTCTAAATAAAAAATTATGGTCTAATATAACAACCATCATCAATTCTATCAATTATTTTTACAAAGACTATCATACCACAAGTTCATCATACAATGACCAAGTAACTTCATATGATAGTTATATAACTCCCTTGTAAAACATTGTTCCAAGTGTTATAGCATATTTTATTTTTTAATTTTTATCCAAAGTATTAAAATCTGGTCCAATTTGACATTTTCCCATTCCTAAATAGCTCAATTTATCGATTAACACATCCTTCAAGTGACATATGTGGCAACATATGCATGTTCTGTTGGAAAAATTGCAACAAACATGTCATATATGACAACATATGTATATCATAAAATGGTCTTTTGGGGGTTAATTCAATTAAATTGTCACATAATTCAACATGGAACACTAATATATAGTCCTACAACATGTCTAAGTACAAAAATTATGGTCTAATACAACAACCTTCATCAATTCTATCAATTATTTTTACAAAGACTATCATACCACTAGTTCATCATACAATGACCAAGTAACTACATATGATAGGTATATAACATCCTTGAAAATCGTTGTTCCAAAAGTATAGCATATTTTTATTTCTTAATTATGGTCCAAAGTACTAAAATTTGTTCCAATTTGACATTTTTCATTCTTAAATTGCTCAATTTATAGATTAACCCATCCTTGAAGTGACATATGTGGCAACATATGCACGTTCTATTGGCAAAACTGCAACAGACATGTCATATTGGGTAACATATGTATATCCTAAAATGTGCTTTTTGGGGGTTAATTCAATTAAATTGTCACCTAATTCAACATGTAACACTAATATATAATCCTACAACATGTCTAAGTACAAAATTATACTCTAATACAACAACCTTCATCAATTCTATCAATTATTTTTACAAAGACTATTATACCACTAGTTCATCATACAATGACCAAGTAACTCCATATGATAGTTATATTACACCCTTGTAAATCGTTCTTCCAAGTGTTATAGCATATTTTTATTGCTTAATTATGATCCAAAGTGCTAAAATTTGTTCCAATTTGACATTTTTTTCATTCTTAAATTGCTCAATTTATCGATTAATCAATCCTTGAAGCGTCATATGTGGCCACATATGCCCTTATGTTGGAAAAATTGCAACAGACATGTCATATGTGGCATCATATGTATATCCTAAAATGTGCTTTTGGGGGTTAATTCAATTAAATTGTGACTAATTCAACATGTAACACTAATATATAGTCCTACAACATGTCTAAGTACAAAATTATCGTCTAATACAACAACATTCATCAATTCTATCAACTATTTTTACAAAGACTATTATACCACTAGTTCATCATACAATGACCAAGTAACTCAATATGATAGTTATATAACACCCTTTTAAATCGTTGTTCTAAGTGTTATAGCATAATTTTATTGGTTAATTATGGTCCAATGTACTAAAATTTGGTCCAATTTGACATTTTTTCCAATCCTAAATCGCTCAATTTATCAATTAACCCATCCTTGAAGCGTCATATGTGGCCACATATGCACGTTATGTTGGAAAAATTGCAACAAACATGTCATATGTGGCATCATATGTATATCCTAAAATGTGTTTTTTGAGGTTAAGCTTTTGAAATCAGATAATATTTCAAAAGGAATAACAACTCAACCATCCTACAAACAAATAAGTGATAAAAACACTAAAAACGTCATGATTAAATACTAGTAAGTAGTTCAAAACCCTAATTAAATTTTTAATTAAGAAGATATCAACGATTAACTAGAAATGATGAGGGCAACGATGCGTTGTTGTAGAAGAGGATCGCAACAGATTACCACTGATGTTGTAGAAAATATTGCAACAATTTGATATGTGAAGGAATAATGGAACGAGAGAAAGGAAAGAAGAGAAAAGAAAACGGAACTTAGTAAAAATAAATTAAATTTGGGATATGCAACGAAACGACCTTTTATAAAATAGAGGAGAGATAGGAGAGAGGGAAAAATGAAGGCACGATTGTTTTAAACCTTTTTAATTTTTTATTGAATTTTGACAATTCAAAGTGTGACATATACTGCCACATATATCCTTTCTATTGGGGTACATGCAGATAATTCTGTGGTGTTTTTTACAATAGAGGTTATATATGTTGCCACAGACACCACATTTCTTCCTTTCCATCATAATTGACATTTGTTCCAACAAAATAAAAATAATAATCATTAATATTAATTTTATCAGCAAAAATGAACAATTGGTGACAATATAATGTTGCCACATATCTCCTTTTTGTGACATATGTTACCACATATCCTCTTTCTGTTTGCCACATATACTTTTCTGTTGGGGCACATGCAGATAATTTTGTGGTGTTTTTTACAACGGAGGTTATATATGTTGCCACATACACCACATTTCTTCCTTTCCATCATAATTGACATTTGTTCCAACAAAATAAAAATAATAATAATAATCATTAATATTAATATTATCAGCAAAAATGAACACTTCACCAATTGTTTTATAAACTTATCAACAAAAAGCTAATTCACAATGGTATACATTACCATCAATCTAATCAAGGGTGGTAACCACAACACTTTCATCGAACTTTGCCTTTTTAGGTCTAGGCCTCTTTGGGTCTTCATTGTTACAAATATTGCCACACCGAGCCTTTAAAATCCCATAATTCCATAGGAGTGAAGCATATCTCATGTGAAGGGTTTCAGAACTAATTCCATAAGATAGTACTTGTAGTCCATCATTCAAAAACTCAGTGTATGCAGCAACAAAAAGTCCACAATCTGTGAATGGCATATCATCAATTAGAAAATATAATAACATCACATTTCAATAGTGGTAAGACAAGAAAAATATTGTGATACTTACAGACTATTGCTTGCTTGTTGGGCAATACCAGTAACATGTTTGACTTCGAATGGGTGAGATTTGTTCTTTCCTTGGTATGATTCAAGAACTGACCTGTTGGTTTGGTTTTTTTGATCAAAAAATCTGCTGGATTCAAGGTACTTTGGCAACAATGTAGACAACTTTTGAATCTCGGAGCATAATTTTCTATTAGTCCTAGATGAGGACATCGAATCATACACCTTTATGCACCATTCCTTCAATACAACGACTGCCAAGACCCAATGAAACTCCCCATTACAATTTACAGGGACATAAACCTCATATGTGAGGTGCCAAGGCAGTCAACCAGGTATACCAAACCCTTTGATAGTGCCAACGATTTTATTCTCATATTCAGGAACAACACTGGCATTGTCAATGTATGTGTTGAAAAAATAATTAGTAGTGGTATATCGATATGTGAATGACTTTGTTGCTTCGACTTCTTCCGCAAATAGTATAAAATGACATCCACATGTTACATAGATGCATCAACAAGTGTATTTTTGTATCAATTTATTTTTATGTATTCATGTCTTGATCAATCGATAAAAGTGGGCATGGATTTACCTCATCAGTCCAGCACTTATTGGGCTATGACATTACGTAGAACCAGTACTTCTTCTTTGGAAATGCAACTACAAAATCAAGTTGTATGAACTCAAGATCCAAGCAATTGGCTAAGTAGTGATCGTCCTTGTCTCTTCTACAATTGTGTAATCATTATAAATAATTATTTAGTGGACAACAAAAAGAAATACTAATAATAGTTGAACGACTTTACTTTTTTGCATGATGCTTGTAAAGGCCCTTGTTTATCCATTGCGAGAAGGATGACATTAGTTCAGTTGGACCCTCGCCATCAATGTTAAAACCTTCAAATGAATATTGTTGCTTCACATCACAACTGACGACTTCGACTTTCTTCTCTTTATTTTTCGCTTTCTCTTTCGGTTTCTTTTTCACTTTTTCTTTCTCCTACTCCTTCTCTTACTCCTTCTCCTTCTCCTTCTCTTCCTCCTCCTCCTCCTTCTCCTTCTCCTTCTCCTCCTCTTCCTTCTCCTTCTCCTCCTTCTCCTTCTCCTTCTCTTTGCCTTTTGGGTTTGAGTGTGATACTGGAGCAGTAGTCATTGATTTTTTTCTTTCACTAATTATAGATAGTGATTGGGAAATAGATTTTTTCAACCTCTTACACTTAAAAGGTTGTGAAATCTTCTTGGATGCATGTATAAACATCAATGTTATAAGTCATTTCCTTAAAAATATCAGTGAGTTCTTAAACACGACTAACAAAATAATCATGTTGCTGCTCACATTCTTCGCATAGACAAAAAGAACAATTAATGTTAGTAGATGAAGCAACACCAATAAAAGATTGAGCTGCTGTCATGGATGAAGATTCTTGTATCATTTCATCTACAAGGTAGATAAAAAAAGATTGAGAGTTTACAATTGATTATAAAATAATAATGGGTAGCAATTTATACTTATGTTGCCACAGATATACCTTCTGGCCATGAATGAATCTTATGTGGCCACACATGAATCTTCATGTGCCACACATGAATCTTCATGTACTACATATGACCATTTTGTTTCCCTAACACATAGGTGATATGGTTCAACATATGACAACTCTGTTGGAATATATACCAACATATCACTAAAATGTAGCAACATACGACACATCTTTGAACAAATTATATATATGTTGGACAACTTCAGATTTTTGCTCCATTTATCTAAACCATTTTTCGTAGCGGAACTGGTAGCTGGGGGATTCATGGAAGTGGTAGTGTGGTAGGTGGTAGTGTGATAAGTGAGTATTTTATTTTAAAGATTTTATTGTAGTATTTTTTTGCTAAGTGTCTTAATCTTGATATCCCTTTAATGTTAATTTTTGGTAGTGTGAAATTCATGGTAAAATGTAATAATATTTATTGTAATATTCTTCCGATAGTTGTTTTAATCTGAATATTTCTTTAATATTATTTATGATATATTCAAGATATAACATATCTTCGGTTCTTTGGTACATAGATAAATTTTCCTCTATTAATTGTTCTAATAGTTTTATATCTTCCATAGATTCTATCCAATATTGTAAATATTCGTGATTCATTTTAATCTGAATTTATTTCTAATAAATCGTACCATTCTATTCTTTCGTAGTCTAAATCATGTAAGTCTATTTCATACCATTGTTGGTTCAATATATCTTCTGGTTCGTTATTAAATATTTTTTCCCATATGATTCTTCTTAATTCAATTATTTTTATATCTTTAAGTATATATAATATTAAAGTTTCATAGTTTTTTATCATTTCATTATGGAGGTAAGTAGTCATGTTCTTTATTATGCAGATTTTTTATTTCAAATTATTCCTTCCTATCATATTCATAATTGATTAAATTCATATTAGATCATTATGAACTAGATTATTTTTATCATGTTTTCCTGTCACTACTAGCATCGTACTTTAGCGGATACTTTCTTCTTATCAGCGCCTCAACTTTGTTTACTCCCCTAAACGGCTTCCTCGCCTACCGGTTTCAACATTAGGATGGCATAGTATAGAAGTTTTCTCCCTGTTTTCAGTGTGCTAATAAACTAGAAATCATGATTCAAATAATTCTAATACATAATAACTAACATAAATTTATTCAATCATATATATGATATTCAGGAATATAAGAAATTAGTTCTGCATATATTTTGAACAATATACCTTTGCTTCTTGCTTAGCCATGCTATCTGAAATATCTGATTGGATTTCAGATTTTTGCTCCATTTATCTAAATACTAAATTTTTAGTTAAGAGAGTTTTTTGAAAGAAAGTTTTAAGTTAGGCAATGCCTGCCTTTATATTTACATATCCTTCCACTTATATAGAAAGGAGTTCTTACGTACTACTTACAATTTACACCTACCATTCCTACTACTTACACTTACCCATATAATTGTTACACTTGTCCATTCTTGCCCATACTTGCCCATACTACTTTATTACATTTGTCCATCCTACTTTTAATTTGCACATGCACACACTACCCACTTTATTGACTATATTACATTCAATAATAAGACTAATATATTTACTTTTGTCTTATCTCTTTTCTTATCTCCTTCCATCCGTATCTTCTTTTCTTGTCTTTGACTACTTTACACTTGTCATACTTTACATGCTATATTTATGATGACATACTACTATTACTATCATGACTTTTTTACATTTTTACGTACTAACTTTTTCTTTCTTATCTTTTTGACTTGTCTTCTTCTTCTTATCTCCTTCCGTCTTTATCTTATTCCAGCTGGACATTGGGAATCACGTTATCTTCTCCGTTGCATTTTGAACATATGTGGTCAGGGTATTTGTGACCAATTAGCTTGCAATACCTGGTCAATAATTCTGCCGAAATAAATCCTTTTTTTAGTGCTCGTGTTGTAGGTCGTTCTTCTGGCTTAAGTAATGATAAAATCCATCTCTGGACTAAATCCATATCTTCTTTCCTTAGCTCCCTTGAATTTGAATAGATCATTAACTAATCTCTTGCATAGTAGCTCCATATTGCATTTCCGTTTAAATAATTATTTGCTAGTTCTTGTATAATAGTTGATATACCAATTATTCTCTTATTGGCATAAAAATTGGGTATCTCTGTTTTTTGTATCTCTGGTTGTTGTCCGATATCTTCTGGTATTATCATATCTTTTGTCAGTCCTATCTTTACTACTTGTATCGGAGGTTTTATTTCCTCGTGTAATATCTCTGCTGTTGCCGTATAAAACTTTACATAGAATAGATTTCTCTTAGTAACTCTCTTATAAGTAATAAATGCTCTATGTAGTTCTGGTATTCCATTTAGTTCTTCTCCGTCATATGTATATACAGTATTTAGCAATCCATAGTTATAACATGTCCTTACAAAGTTGGCGTTAGTTTTTGGTTGTGCAATTAGTTTATTATAACCTTGCAGTCTTTGGGTTAAATAATCTTGGTTTGGTTCTTTTGTAGTTGATCTGGGGTTGCGGTTTAAATAAGTTTGGATTTTGTGTATATTTTCGATATAGGTTCATGTGATGTAATTATATGTCTTTTTCTCATTTTGGTTTTGCAAACTATCTGCATATGTAGATGTTTGCGGTTCTATGGACATATGTCTAGGTGTCCTTTGGGTAAATGGTTTTTCGAATAGCTGGTTTAAGTTAGCATTTTTATGTTGTTTATCGCTAACTTGTTTTCTTGTACCTGCAACTGTATTTAAACAAACATTATGGGTTTTAAGGAGTTTCCCATCGTCTCCTTTTAGCTCTAGATTTTTTCCGTCTTCCGATCGACGTAGCTCCGCATTTTTATAGTCATGCTGCTGACTAGCTTTAGACTTCAAATTATCTTCATTAGTCTTTAGCTTTTGTATCTCATTGTCCATACTATCCACTTTTATACAAAGTGTAGTTATGGCTTTGAGTATCTCTTCCATTGTATTGTCGTTCTCAGTCTGAGTAGCTTTGTCTTGATAAGTAATCTGCAGTAACATTCTTATCAGTTTTTATTACTTCAATTGTAAATGTAAAATTTAATATATTTAATACCAATCTCCTTATTTCTTTTGTTGTTACCAAATCTTGTATTTTTCTTGTTAGCCACCATTTTACTTGTGTATTATCTGTTCTTATAATAAATTTGTTATATACAATATATGGTTCAAATGATAATAAACACTTATATACCGAATATAATTCTTTTCTATTTATTTCCCATTTTATTTCTGTATTATTAAACGTTCCTGAATAATACCTGCAATGATGTTCTATCGTAGTGTCATCATACCTGTATTTTAGTATTCCTCCATAACTTTTTTCACTCGCATCTGATTCTATTATATAAGTAAATTTTTTGTTTTCATCTGGAAAATATAGTTTAGGTACGTTTTTACATAATAATTTTACCTTTTGTATTTGTATTTGGTCTTTTTTATCAAACTGATATTCTATATCTTTCTTTAATTTTTCTTATAATGGTTTTAAATTTTCTGCTAATTTTGGTATGTATTCTCTTACTTGATTTACTAGTCCTAAGAATGATTGTAATTTCTTTTTTGTGTCTAGTTGTTCATTTGAGTTAATTATTTTTTGTACTATATGTGTTTGCATTTTTATTCCGTTTTTATCAATTTGTATCCCTAAGAATTCTATTTGATTTTTCATTATATCAGCTTTCTTTTTACTTAGACTTATACCTGAATATTCTATGATGTGTATAAATTTTTCTAATAATCTTATATGTTCATCTTGTGTCTTAGAATATAATAATATATCATCGATGTACACTACACAATTTTCTATTTGTTTAAAGTAATTGTCCATAAAGTGTTGATATCTACCTGGTGCGTTTTTATATCCAAATGGTAATACATTCCATTCATAAAATCCTTGTGGTACAGTGAATGCTGTTAGTTTTTTAGATTCTTCTTCAAGTTTTAAGTGGTAAAATCCTGATTTACAATCAAATTTGCTAAAATAATTATATCCTTGTATTTGTCTTATCTTTACTATTTTATTTGGTATCGGATAATTATATGTTTTAGTTTTTGCATTTAAATTTCTATAATCAATAACCATTCTACTTTTTCCTCTTTTTTGTTCACTATGTTTATTTACGATAAATGCCGGGCTTGTATGCTTACTATTGCTTTCTTGTATATATCTTTTTTCTAGTAATTCATCTATATGTATCTTAAATTCGGTTAAATCATTAAAATTATACTTTAATGGTTTTTGGGTTATTATACTGTTATTATCAATTAGCTCAATTTTTACTTTGGTTTTATGTTTTTCCCATCCTTGTAAAGGATCCTCACTATATAATAGTTCTAACTTATCTTGAATTATTTTTACTTTATCTATAGAGAATATAATTAATTCTATTTTAGGGTCTTCTTCTTTTATATTTTCTAATTTTTGTGTAATTCTTTCACTTCCTTTTATCCATTCTGTTGTTTTTCGTTTTTTATTATTTACCCTTTTTGCTCCTATTTTTTGTTTACACGGTGTTGTGAACCACCAGTGTGTTTTTGTTATTATATATGGGTATAATTTTTCTAAAAATGGCATTCCTAGTAGCATATCTTTTGTAGTTAATTCAAAGTTATATATTTCTTCTATAGTTAATATCTTATCCCATATTTGTATTTTTATATTTTTTGCCTTATATGTGATCATGCTTCCTTCATTATTAAATCCTGTTACTACTATAGGTGTTTTTAGTTTTTCCCACTTATCTTCTGGTAAACAATTGTATTTACATATATTAGCTTCTGCTCCCGTATCTATCATTGGTGTATAATATCGGTTGTAATATCCTTCTATTATTATCTTTGCAAGTATATATATTTTCATATTTTTATCATACCAAAGTCCTTTTTATTATTACTCTTTTATTTTCATAATTTATTGTTAACTGTTTGTCTTCTAGATTATATGGTTTTACTTGTTCCAACCATTTTATTCCTAAAATGATATTTTCATTTCCTTGATATATTTTGAATTTTATCGCCATTGGTACTCCTCCGATGATTATTTCCTTTTCTGTAGTTTCTTCGGTATACATTAATGCTTTTGGTAGTTCGGAGCATGACTGTTCAATAGTCATTATTTCATCTTCCGTTACTAATTCTCTTGTGATATAGTTTTCTTCTCGTCCTGTATCTATTAATATTAAATATTTTCGTTGTTCCATTATTCCGGTTATGTAGTAATGATGTGGTTTTATATCTTCTTCTATTGATTTTTGTGGGGTTTTATCTATTCTCCTTGAGGTACTCATTTTTGATGATGTTTGGGGTATCTCATTGTTTATTCTTTTCGATGTGCTTAGTCTTTCTTTTACTATTTCTAAATCTTCTTCTATATCAATTTCATTATAACTATAATCATTTTTATCTATGACTGTAACTATTCTTTCAAAGGGATCTTCTATTTTTATTTTGTCTATTTTATTTTTTGCTGTTATTTTATGTTTTGTTGTTAGAACATATAAGTTTTTACACCTAGCTGTAAATATTTTACTTCCTGGGGCCAGTTCTATTCCTGACATTCTCCAATATAATACTAACGATTTATCTATATTTCTGCCATTTATTGCTACTGAGTAATTAGCACTTATTATAAATTTAAATTTTTGGTATATGAGGTTACCTCTTACTGCACTTATTACACTTTTTTCTATGGGTTGTATAATTCTATCATCCGCTAAGTATATTTCTATGGGTGTATCTATTCCTTCTCTAAAACATGTTTTTATTAATATTTCTGTTCCTCCTAAATGTACATATTCAATTGGATTTTTAGCCTTAATATCTTGTATTTCTTTATTTATTATTCGTTTATTTATTATTGGTATTTTGGCCTTTCCTTAGTATATTTGCAATCTATGATATGTTCTCTTTGACTTACTACATAATATTCTTCTTTTTGTCGTTTAAACCAGTTTCTTACTGTTGGTATTTCGAATATTTTTGCTACGCTTAGGTCTAATTCTTTTCCTTTTATTTGTTTAAATATACTATTATCAAATATTATTTTCTATTCTAAATATTCTTCGTCTTGATGTTTTTCTTTATTTAT
Source organism: Solanum verrucosum (assembly GCF_900185275.1). Classification (NCBI taxonomy): domain Eukaryota; kingdom Viridiplantae; phylum Streptophyta; class Magnoliopsida; order Solanales; family Solanaceae; genus Solanum; species Solanum verrucosum. The sequence continues at coordinate 863,890 of NW_026019974.1, forward strand.
TGTTTGTATATCTGCTTCAGTCATTTGTTATATTATAGAATTCATTTTCTATTTCTATGTCATTATCTATTTCATTTTCCGATAATTCATATATACTATCATTGCTTTCTAATTCATAATCTACGTATTCTATTTGTGTATATTTTTCGTCATCTATTATTATTTCTGATATTTGTTTTTTCTTTGGATTTTTAGGTAATTTACAATCTCTAGCTATATGTCCTAATTTTCCACAATTATAACAAGTACATTCCGTTAGTTTTCTTTTTGGTCTATATGGTCTTTTGGTTTTGTAATTTTTTACATAGTACCTTCTTCTTGGTTTTTTATATTTATATTTTGATCTATATTTTTATTATATTTCTTTCTATTTTTGTAATACTTATCCGTACAACCAAATTGGGGTGCTGTTTTATTTTTGCAACATGCTAAGTTCTTTATTAATATTTTTTCCATTTTTATTTCTTCTTTATGCTTTTCACATAGTTCCATAAACCATCGTTGCAAGAATTTCATTCTAGCTCCTAAGGTGTCCGTTAATTCTGCTTCATTCCAACTTTTTATTATTTTTGAATTAAAAGGTTCTGGTAATTTTGTAAAATATAATTTTCTTATTTCTTTACTTTCTTCTGTGCTATATGTTCCTTTATAATAATATTCTCTAAATGCACATGTATATTCATCTATGTAACACATATTGCATATTACTAATTTTGTCATTAGATTCTGATTTATGATTTTTCTTTATTTTGTTCTTCTACTTCTGTTGTCATACTACTAAATTCATTTCTTATAGCTACTTCGTATTTATATAATATTTCCATGGTTGTAGTGGCTATTCCACCATCAAATTTTTTATTATTTCTCAAAGTTGTTAAGCTTTCATTTGTTAAATTTTGTAGCCATAATTTTACTGTTCCTATAAGTGTTCTTTCTATGTATCCTGGTGCCTCTGCTATTACTATCTTGTTATCTATTAATTGTTTTGATATGTATCCTACCCATAATTGAATTGTTTTATTTATGTCTGTTACACAGTCTAAATCTAAAAATTCATGTTGTCCAGTTATTGGTTTAGGCGTCCATTTTTTATTTAATCTTTTATCCCATGTAGTTTTTTCTTTATCATATTGTTCATAATTTTCATTATAATATTTTGGATTAAAATTTTTTGGGTTTTTTACTCCTGATGTGCTAGGTTTTTCGCCTATGTCTACGTCTTCTGTATTTACTTCTAAATTCTTTGTATTATCTATGTTTGCTAAAAGTTCCGTATATGTTTCGCTTGTTTCCGAATGTTGTTCTAGATCATCATCGTTTATTTCATCAACTCTTATTTCGGGTAGATTATCTTGGTTATTTTCTTCTTTTTCTCCTAATTCATCTTGTAATTGCAATTTTTCTTTAAATTTAATTATCTCATTTGCTAATTTTGTTTTTTGTTCTTTTTCTTTTTGTTTAATTTCATACATTTCTTTTAATATTGCTAGCTCTTTTTCTAGCTCTATTATTTTAGTATTCTTTACTTCTTCTAATTGTTGTACTTCCTTTTTTGCTTGTTGTTTTATTTTTTCAATTTCCGTTCTTCTATCTATTTCTTCATTTTCTTTTGTTATTCTTACCATAGCAGTTAAACTATCTTCTAGTTTTACCGTTTCTTTTTCTAACATTAAACTTATATTGTCACCTATTTTCTTATATCTTCTTCCTAGATTAGAAAATATTATCTTTATTTTTAATCCGTCATAATTTTCATATGTTTTTTCATCTATTGCGTTTCTTCTTTATTCATTTATAAATTATGTTGTAGTTTATATTCTAAGTTATTTATTTGTATTTCTAGATAAAAAATAGTCTTTCTTTGTGCTACTATAGATTTGTGACAAATTCCTGCAAATATATTACTATTAAGTCTATTTTGCCTATGTTCTAATTCTTGTCGTTTTTCTATAATTACTTCATTCAGTTTTTGTCTATATTCACTATTCTTGTTATTCATTGTATTTTTAAGTATTGAATATATTTATATTCTATTTTAGATATATTATTTATTAATTGATCTAACTTTTCATTATCAGTCTTTGTGATATTAAGTTGTTTATATTCCGGATATAATTTATTTAACTTTCTTCTTATTTTTCTTAATTTTCTACTTGTATGTTTCTTAAGTTGTTAAAATTTAGAAAAAGGGTTCGAAATATATCTGAACTTTGACCGAAATTGTTGTAACAATATCGAACTTTGGAAAGAACCTTTTACTCCATGTACTATTTAATTGTGTATTTTAAAGGTATATATGTGCCCACGTGGACACATTACTATTTATAATGATGCAATATTTATGATGTCCACCTAGGCACATATATAACTTTAAAATACACTATTGAATAGTGCAGAGGGTAAAAGGTCCTTTCCAAAATTCGGTATCGTTACAACAATTTTGGTCAAAGTTCAGATATATTTCAGACTTTTTTCCCTTAAAATTTTAGATTGTGTTTGTTTAGTATTTTGATGTTATTAGGAGTTTAGAGCTCATAAATGAGTGATTCTTGCGCCATTCTCGTCGCTTTAATATGTGTGGTAGTATCCAATCTTCATTTTGGCATTATCTCGTGGTTTCTTCATTTGATTTTCTTTTCTTATCCACGAATTTATTGGGGAACATTGGAATTTTATCGCTTTGGACTTTATTTCTAATGAAAAATATATATTAGGATCCATATGTTATGGGTAAACTTATTTTTTGATAAACTTTTTGATTCATCAATTATTTTCAACATATTAATTGCGTATAAGCTTGAGCACTGAGTTTCTCCCGATACATTTAAGGGTTGATAAATTGAGGATTTCAAGGTCGATTTTAAATGTGTTTTCGATGAAATTTCATATTTGAACCTCCTTAAGCATGGATATGATATTTTTCAACAAATATCTCAAATTTGAGTTAGGATTTGGGACCGGAGTATTGTAGGTTCTTCTCATGAATTTGTATTTTCAGTAAATTAAAGTTTTGAGCATGATTGCAACTAATTTTTCATTATGTTTTCCTTTGTGAATTACAAAGCCTCTAGGTATTATGATTTTTTTGTATAAAAATTCTAAATTTACCCTTAGCCCTCAAGCTTGACTTTTTGGGTTTTATCGGACCCTGTTAACAAAAATCAACATTTTGGATTTCATTGTTCATGTTTTCTTATGGGTATTCTACATTAGATTAGTTGTCGTGGATTATGTCGCTCGACGTGAAGGGAAGGCTAAAGTACCACGTTTATTTCTATCTCTTTAAGGTAATTGAACCACTTTTACCCTTCATTAAGTGTGTTGAACCTTGTATCCCTTATAGTGTGGTAAGGACTAATTGCAATTGGATTCTTGTTTATTGTTAAATGTTGATTGAATTCTAGTGATGATATTATGGGGTAAAAAGGAATTCGTTGATATAATAATGTATGATGTGCCATGAATGGTTTGAATAGTTATATTGACTCAATTATGATGATGTGCTAAGATTGTGTTAGTGTGAATTGAGTGTTGATATAAAATTTATCATCTTCTCATTATTCATATGAACATGATCATTTGCATTTGTCCTGAAACACTATGATGAGATTTGGATTGTTATTTATGTCGAAGGGAAATGGTTCTGCCTATTGATAGTTATGCCGGGGGAAATAGTTCCGGTGAATGAGTTATGCGGAAGGGAAATGGTTCTGGTGAATGAAATATGCCAAAGGGAAATGGTTCCGGTGGATGCATGGAGTCCTCCATGGGTACCAACCTAATATTCATCAGGTGTGTATCATTAGGACACACATGCATTACTCTAACTGATATTGCACTACATTATATTGCAATTCATCCTTGTTCCTTTATCTTCTTGAGAGGATTGTTATGATCTTGTTGCTACTTGAATGTGAAACACCATGTTGGTATTATGTAATTATTGATGTGTAAGTTGTGATGTCTTATATGTGCTATGTTGTACTATGAATTGTGAATTGTTAGTTTGTGTTGGTCTTATTTATATGCAGGTTGTAGTATTTTGTGGTTCGAATGGTGTTTAGAGTACTTATGTTCGGTATTGCTTTACTTAGAGTTAGCTAGGGATGCTTGTTGAGTACCGTTGTTTTTAGCTACTCACTTTTTTGCTTTCTGCACTTATATAGGATACGACCTTGGATAGTCTTTATCGCTCTCTCTGATCTTCATGTGAGGACTACTTTTTGAGTTCGTGAGGTAGCTTCTTGTATTCTTGGCAGATGTCACTTATTCTCTATTATGTCCTTGTTCTATTCTACATTCAGACTTGTATTTCGTTCGAATCTATTCTAATACTTAGAGGCATGTACAAGTGACAACGAGGTTTGTCGGGGGGGAGGGGGGCAATTGATCATTTTAGGATTCCTGCATATTTTTATTTTGATTAGAATAAAATTTTGTATTTTTGCATTTACTGTATCGAGGTTTGTTTAGGTTGACCAGTCTTGATAGAATAAGACACGTTCCATCATACCCAATTGTTTGGTTGTGACAAATGATATCAGAGCTGCAGGTTCAGGTCTCATATTGTACATGTCAAGTTTAATAGAGTCTTGAGGATCGGTGCGAATATATCTATTACTTATATTCGAGAGGCTATGATGACTTTAGGCAAATCATTCACTTCTTGACTCTCTATCGTGCCTCCTTGATCCTATCTGATTCCATTGCTTCATTCTATTCTTCACTTATAGTGATGACTCATGCTTGGTTCTTTGTGTTGAGTGTTGACATATATTCTATTTTTTATTTTACTAAACACAAATTAATGTGTAAGATTATCAAAGTTTTGATCAGTAAGAAATATAATAGTTCAAACACTTTATTGCATATCTTAACACATCATCATTTTCTTTTTTAAAAAGTTGTTTTTTGTCCAAAAAATTCGTACGATAGTCTTTCATTAAATCTAAATACGTTGTCGTGATAATTTTTAATGTCATAGTCAACCTGAGGACATACACCTCCAAAATTTGTTACAACTCCTAAAATGTAGAAGAGAAAAAATATCACATACCAAGAATTATGATGATTTATTGTATAAAAAACTCACAATTTAGCCATTATATAAATTTTCAACATGAAAGATAATCCACAAAATGTCAAGAGAACAACGGACTAGAGCAATTGTAGGCACCCAAGATATTTTTTTCTAGTTCTTCTTTTCCTTTCAACAATAATAAAAAAATAAATTAATTATTAATCACAAATATAATTTTTAACTTACAAATGACTGAAAAATACAAATTAAGAATATTATTGGCACAAAAACATCAATGTCACAATTTAGCAGTATAGAAATTTTCAACTTGAAATGTAATCCCAAAAAATATAGAGAGAACAACGGAATCGAACAATTTAGGCAGCCAAAAGTATTTCAAGTTCTTCTTTCCCTTTAACAATGAATAAATAAATAAAATTAATCAGTAATCACAAATATAATACTTAAATTACCCATTAATAATAAAATACAAATTAAATGTATGTTTGCCATTACTGTTGAGAGCCCAAAGCACTTATTTTGAGGAAAAACCACTTGTTTTAAAAAAAATTAGGTATTTGGAAACCTGTAAAAGTGTTTTTGATTCTAAAAGTGCTTTTAAATAGAATCAGAAGCAATTTATCTGCTGTTAAAAAAAACTAAAAATTCATACTTCTTAAAAAAGTAGAAGTAGAAGAAGACTAAAATATTTCCTCCATAAAATATATATATATATACATATATATATATATATATATATATATAAATTTACCAATATATCTCTTATTAATTAATTAATATATCTCATATGTTTGGTATGCTTTATTTAATATTTTACTTTTTATTTTTATATAAAAATTATATATTATATTTTATGTTTATGTCTTACTGTTTTACGTATTATTTTTGAGAATTAGAATTCTTTTTTTGTAATATTTAGTTTCTCTCTATATAATACTTTTAATATTAAAAAAGTACATTAATACTTACTATTTTATCATAATTTGACTCTCAAAAATATTTTTTTTAA